>NW_026539281.1:0-29461 GCF_027791375.1 Indicator indicator | reverse complement strand
GCGTCCTTCCCTGACAGAGACCCACCCCCAAACTGCCCTGTTTGGATCAGCAAGTCCAGCCCAGGAGTCAGAGGCTTGCATGGCCTTGTTTGGAGGAGCAGCACAGGGCAGGCAGCCAAAAGCTCTCGGCTATTTTTGTGGGGTCAGGGTTGGAGGGACCCATTCCATGCATTTCAGACTACAAAGGAAGATTGGATCAATCTCTCAGAGCACCTGGGAGTCATCATGCTGTGGAAGAGTCGGGGAAAGCCCTGAGCTGCAGGGAAATATTAGTGGAATTGAATGGACCCAGCCTCATGTGTGCCAGGGATACCAAAGCTCATAACCTCATGAGACCCAAATGTTGCTTTATCAAAGGCGATTTCCACACAGTTTAGCACCATTCCTGAAGCCACTGGGCAAACTTATGCTGCTGCTGTCTACCCAAGACATTGCCTTCCTTTACCTCTGACAGCAGTCTCACTGTTCCTGCATCAGCTGGGGCTTCTGTGTGATCTTACACTGCTGCCATGTTCCACGGCATCTGCTTCCTGTGGCTGCCCAGCAGACTCAATGCACCTGAGAACAATCAAGGCTGGAAGGGACCTCTGAAGGTTTTCTTGACCGAGTTACTCCTAGTAGCCTCTAGATCTTATCACATCCAATTCTGAATACTGTCACTGTCTCAGAAGTCTCCATGTCTTGGGCAGCTCTTCCAGGGTCTCACCCCATCCCCTGTCATTTCTAGCCACAGAAAACTGGCTGCCATCAGGATTGCTGCAATTCATGAGTAGTGTGGGTCTTAGTGATCAGTCCAGTGTGTGGTACCTGAACTTTGGAAGGGTACAAGCACCGCATTTAAACCTGAATTCCATGTGCTCCGGGCCGGAGAGGGCATCCATGCACAGCAGTAGAGATTTGCTCTTGTAGTTCTTTACTCTGTGTCCTGGATCCTGGGCTAGCTGCAAATTTTCCTGCCACAGGACTCCACTCATTACCTGTTCCTGGGTAACATCTGCCCTGTGCAGCTACTGCTGTTGGTGGGTGATAATGTGAGTCAGTGAATCCCCATCACAGCTGGCCCCTGAGTGGGTCATATCCCTGTTCCCCACAACAAATCCCTCAGCAGAAATCCAGTCACTTGCACATGGCTGACCACTGCAGTTAACTGTAGTCAATAGCAGAGGGAGACCTTTTACCCTGACTGTGATGGTTTTAAGGCTGTTTTTAACTTTTCTTCTCCAAAGTTCGAGCAGAGAAAGTGAAAGGATGTAAATAAATCACTATTGGGTGTAAGAAAGCAAATACTGATTATTCTAAACACTTCCATTGGAGAGATAGAAACGTTTAAGAATCACTACTCAAAACAAAATACAGGCAGTTGGGCAGTCTCACAGTCCATCTTCTCTCAGCCTGCCTGCTTCTTCTCTCGCCTGACTGAAGAGAACATACTGACCTTGACAAGCTAAGTCTAACAGCCTCTCTGCTTCTTGACTCTCTTCCCTCTCTTGCCTGCTCGGGGCGGGGGGAGGGGGGGGGGGGGTCCACTGGGAAAGAAGCACAGCCCTTTCTGGGGGCCAGAAGGGTTTTGTTGTGGGGTTTTTTTTTCCCTGTTGATTGTACATATTTGTAAATGTTGTGAATCGTGTATATTTGTACATATTCATTGCATTTCATCATAGATTGTAGTTTTGCCTGTAAATACAGCTTTCATTTGCTTCCAGCATGAGCTAGCCTGGTTCTGTCGGTGTGGGAGGGGGATTTCAGCTCTCACACTGTAACAATTCATATTTTGGTGCTCCAGCATGAGGCAATTGTTTATATGATTTATTTCTGCTCAGAAGCAGTGACAGGTGTCCTGCCCTCCACTTCTGCAGACAGGTCCTTTGTGCTGGACATGCTGAGCAGGCAGCTGGGTGCACCGTTTCCCTTCAAGTCTCCCCCCTCTTCCTGCCACTGTTGTGAGTGATGGCAGTGCCAGCTGCCCCTTCCCATGTACATGCAAGTCCATCTGACCAGGGTGTGCCTTCCCCTACAGGCATGGGGGCAAGGTTGTCTCTTATTAAACATCACAGCCAAGATCTTGTCGTGCTGCTCTGTGACCGCTGACAGCCATTTCTGGACTGCATCATACACATCTGCCCGCAGGACCAGCCAACCCTACCTGTGGACCCAGAAGCACATTAGGCAAGGAAGCCTCCACTCACTGAAGAGCAGATTCCTCATTTCTGTAAAGCAGTGTCCCATGCAGCTGGAAGGTTTTCAGGCTAGATTCCTGCCAGCTGCAATTCTGGCCATGGTTATCTGCCTGAGGTTTTTTTGAAAGATAAATCTCCTATAGATTCATCATCACTATGGAGTTCTCAGCCAGTGAGAGCTAGTTCAGGGTAGGTCTTCAGATCTCTGTGACCCTGAGGTGACAGCTCCCGGCCGAGGCAGCCTGGGTTCCTCTCACCAGCCTTAGATTTTGTGAGATATCCCAGGAAGGTTCCTAGTAGGCTGAACTGACAGAGCCTGTTGGTGAGGTTGAAGGAAAAGCAAGGAACTTTTCATAATTAGACCCACCCAAGGAGTCAAAGCATTTGTTCCTGTATCCAACCACACATTGCCTGTTCTGTTTTTGACCACAGGTGCCGTGCTCCAGCTGTGGCAGTAACCTTCTTGTAGGCACTGGGAGGCTCCTATTAGATCCCCACCAAGACTTTTTTTCTCCCATTTATGAAAGCCAGGGGTCCTCAGCCTCTTCTCACAAGGCCAGAGCCTCCATCCCACGACTAACCTAAGAATCATCTGCTGAACTTTCTCCAGTTTATCATCACTTCTCCATGGTTCCCCAGAAAATCTCCTTTACCCTTTTTGCAAACCGGGACAACTCTTCTCTCTCATTAATCACCACGGATCTCCCTTGACCTCTCATCCCTGAACTGGAGAGCCTCTGAGTTGCATCCTTCCCTCTTTTGGGCCCCACAGCCATATCCAGATTGTGGTGGAAAGTTTCCCTCAACTTGTAGTTTCCAGGTGGCCATGGATTGGCAAACGTGACACCCATCTACAAGAAGGGCTGAAAGGAGAATCTGGGGAACTACAGAGCTGTCAGTCTGACCTTGGTGCCTGGGAAGGTCATGGAGCAGATCACCTTGAGGGCCATTAAGCAGCGTGTGCAAGGCAACCAGGGATCAGACCCAGTCAGCAGGGGTTCCTGAAGGGCAGGACCTGCTTGACAAACCTGATCCCCTTCTACAACAAGGTGACCTGCTCAGTGGATGAGGGAAAGGCTGTGGGTGTTGTTTACCTGGACTTCAGTAAAGCCTTTGAAACTATCTCCCACAGCATCCTTCTGCAGAAACTGCTCATGGCTTGGATGGGTGGAGGCTTCACTGGGTTAAAAGGTGGCTGGATGGCCAGGCCCAAGAAGTGGTGGTGAACGGAGTTAAACCCAGTTGCTGGCTGCTCACAAGTGGTGTTCCCCAGGGTTCACTACTGGAGACAGTTCTCACACTGTGGAAAAAGGAGGCTGAGGGAAGACCTTAGTGCTCTCTACAGCTCCCTGAAAGGAAGCTGGAGTGAGGTGGGTGTTGATCTCTCCTCCCTAATAACAAGTGATATGACAAGAGGAAATGGCTTCAGGTTGCAAGGATGAGGTGGCAGTGCTGAGCCCTGTGTGTTTGTGCTCTCTCTGATGGTTTCTTCTCTCATCCACATGCCAGAGCTGGCAGTTAAGAAACAGGAGGGTACAAAAGCAAAACTGAGATAAAGAATCACAGAACATTATGGGTTGGAAAGGATCTCTGGAGATCATCTAGTTCAATCCTCCTGCCAAAGCGTGTTCACCTAAGGTGGGACACACAGGAACACACCCAGGCACATTTTGAAAGTCTCCAGAGAAGGACTCTCCACAGCCTCTCTGGGCAGCCTGCTCCAGGGCTCTGTCACCCTCAAAGTAAAGAAGAATTTCCTCATGTTGTGGTGGAACTTCCTGTGCTCCAGTTTCTATCCATTGCCCCACATCCTATCACTGGGCACCACTGGAAGGAGACTGGCCCAATCTTCTTGACACCCTGAAGGTATTTGTAAACACTGCTCAGGTCCCCTCTCAGGCTGCTCTTCTCCAGGCTAAACAGCACCAGGTCTCTCAGCCTTTCCTCCGAAGAGAGATGTTCTGTTCCCTTAACCATCCTCATAGCTCTTCATTGGAGTCTCTCTCCAGCAGTTCCCTGTCGCTCTTGAGGGTTGGACCCAGTGATCTCCAGAGGTCCCTTTCAACCCCTAACAGTCTGCGAACTGGGGTGCCTAGAACTGGACACAATACTCCAGGTGATGCTTCACTAGGGCAGAGCAGACAGGGAGCAGAAGCTCCCTTGACCTGCCAGCCACACTCTTCTTAACGAACCCTAGGATGCTATTTGCCACCTTGGGCACAAGGGCACATTGCTCTCTCATGGTCAATTTACTGCCCACCAAGACTCCAAGGTCCTTCTCCATGGAGATGCTTTCCAGCAGGTCAACCCCCAACCCTTAACCTGTACTGGTGCAGGGGGTTATTCTCGCCCAGGTGTAGGACTCTACACTTGTCCTTGCTGAGTGTCATTAGATTTCTCTCCACCCAACCCTCCTGTCTGTCCAGATCTTGCTGAATGGCAGCACAGCCTTCTGGTGTGCCAGGCAATCCTTCCAGTCTGATATCATCATCAGCAAACTGGCTGAAAGTAGACTCCGTCCCCTCATTCAGGCCATTGATGAAGGTGTTGAACAAGGCTGGATCCAGTACTTACCCCTGGGGAACACCATTGGCCACAGGCCTCCAGCTTGGACTCTGCACCACTGATCACAGCCCTCTGAGTTCTCTTGAACTGGCAGCTCTCGATCCATCTCACCATCCACTCTTCTATCCCACACTTCCTGAGCTTGCCTATGAGGGTGTTATGGCAGCTGGTGTCAAAAGCCTTGCTAAACTCGAGGTACACAGCATCCACTGCTCTTCCTTCATCTGCCCAGCTGGTCACCCCATCATAGAAAGGTACCGGATCAGTCAAGAGTGATTTCCTCTTGGTGAATCCATGCTGACCACTCCTGATAACCTTCGTTTCTTCCATGTGCTTAGAGATGACCTCCAGAATGAGCTGCTCCATGCCCTTTGGAGAAATGGAGGTGAGGCCGAGTGGCTGTATTTCCCTGGGTCCTCCTTCTTGCCCTTTTTGAAGACTGCAGGGACATTTGCTTTCTTCCAATCCTCAGGCACCTCTCCCAGTCATTCAAGAATGATGGAGAGTGGTACAGCAACACCATCAGCCAGTTCCCTCAGCACTCATGGGTGCACCCCATCAGGGTCCACGGATTTGTGAGTGTTCAGTTTGCCCAGATGATCTCTGACCTGGTCCTTGTCAACCAAGAGAGAGCCTTCCATCCTCCAGACTTTCTCTCTTGCCTCCAGGGACTGGGATTCCTGGGGGCTGGCCATATCAGTAAAGGCTGAAGCAGAGAAGCCCTTCGGTAACTCTGCGCCCTCTGTCACCAGGGCACCCACCTCATTCAGCAATGGGCCCACATTTTCCCTGGTCTTCCTTTTACCACTGAGGTATTTGAAGGCTGTTCAGAAGGCTGGGATGTGAGTGTAGATGTGCCTTGAAGAGTGTGGCTGCAGCCTTCCTGTTGCAGGAGCTACTGCTGAAGGCAGAGAATTTGACTGCAGATCAAGAGATCCCCGTATCAGCTTCAGGTCCTCCTTTCACTGCCCCTTTCCTTCTTCATCCATGCTGCCAACCTCTTCTTTGATCTTCTTTGCTTGTGCTGCTTCTGCCACAGCTTAGTGGTACTCCTGTAGGGAACACAACCTGCACCAGCAATAGACTTCTCTCTTCTCTCCTTCGTGCTCTTTCTCTGGGCTCTCTCTGCATGTGCCCCATAGGATTTCTCTTTTCATTAAGATGCCTCACCAACCAGGAGGGCTACCAGCAGCCCTTCTTTCTCTCAGGGACTGTGAGAGATAACTGATGATAACTGATGTCTGTGAGAGCAGAGGATGATGTCCTGATGTCATAGTCACCCCCAAGGGCTCTTTAGCATTTGTATGAAGAGAACACAAAAAATCATCATCTCCCATTAAGCTACATTTGGGAAAGCCCCCTGGGAAAAGCTGACCGTGTGTGCAGGAGCTAGGGAGGGCTCAAAGAGCAGACCAGCAACACCCCAAGCGAGATCTCAGATCTTCTCTTCATCATTAGCAATAAAGGCCCTCAATGGACAGATAGACTTCTTCTGTAGCTTGCAGTTAGCTCTGACTCCTTGTCTTCCCCCCACTTACCTGTTACTCCACAGCACTCTTCCTTTGGGAGACCAAAGGTGAGGGGAATCTGTGAGTGCTGCCCATGAGGTGTCTTTGGTTGTTTGTCAGCACAAAGGACCATGGTGTGCAGGCTGTCTTTGCAGATAAGCAGCTATAGTTTTGGGTGCAGGGAAGACATTAGGGGATGTGCTGCCTGGAATGCATGCTGAAGTCAAGCTGTTAAGTTCTGCTCAACAACCAACAAAAGTGGACTACTTCCTTGGCTCTTTCTCTTTGTCCAACTCACCAAGCAGATAAACTGGGAGAAGGACTTCCCGGGGGAAGAAAGAGCAAGCAGGACGGACCAGGAGGTTTTGCTGAGACCCTGGGTGCCCTGTGCAGCTGGAGGGACTTTGGAGCTGATTCCCAGAGCTGCAGCAGGGTGGCCAAAAGACAGCTGCCCCCCGTAGTTGGCAGGATTCGAACCTGCGCGGGGAAACCCCAATGGATTTCTAGTCCATCGCCTTCACCACTCGGCCACAACTACCGGTGCCAGGCTCCTGCCTGGTGGGCACTGCCCAGGAGATGGGCCCTGCTCCCAGCCACTTCCAGGGCCCAAGGATATGTGAGTGTTCAGTTTGCCCAGATGATCTCTGACCCAGTCCTCATCAACCAAGAGGTCAAGACTGCACCATCTCCTGATGCAGAACAATGCAGCCCTCTGTGCATGTGCTCAGCACAAGGAGTCTGTTGTAGGCTGGAGGGAAGCCCTTTGCAGGTAGAAGTGTTTGCCACAAGGACCTTGCCTACATTCACCAGGCTCTACCATGGATCAGGTTTTGTGATCAGAGATGCCCCTGTCCCTCTCTGAAGGAGGCCCACACCCAGATTGACCTGGTTTGCTCAGAAAGTTGAACCCAGACACCTGGGTGGCCTGGTCTAGGGGAGAGGCACAGACAAAAGCTCATGGCCCTTTTTTCCTGGGACAGGGATGGGATGGCCCAGTCCATGCGCTTCCAATTACAGAGGGACATCAGATCAGTCTCCCAGAGCATGTGAGAGTTATTGCGACATGGAAGAGTTGGGAAAACCCTGAAGGCCAGGCAAACATGCTCAGGTAGGGAAGGGAGAAGATGATGGAAAAGAGTAAGTCAGCATGTGGGAGAGTGATCAAAGAGCTGCCTGTGTCCTTCCCTGGCAGAGACCCACCCCCAAACTGCCCTGTTTGGATCAGCAAGGTCAGCCCAGAGTCCAGAGGCCAGAGGCACAGGGCAGGCAGCCAAAAGCTCCTGGCTCTTTTTGCTGGGTCAAGGATGAGCTTCATTATGGAAGTTCCCATTTCAAAGGGACATCAAATCAATCTCCCAGAGCACCTGGGAGTCATCGTGATGTGGAAGAGTCGGGAAAAACCCTGAGCTGCAGGCAAACATTGAGTGTCACTGCTGCTGTGGACTTCAATGGCCGTGGTGGCCTGGCCTCAAGCGTGCCAGGGATACCAGAGCTCACAGCCTCATTCCTGCCACAATGCTGCTTTCTTCCAGGGCATTTCCACACGTGTCAGCCCCATTCCTGAAGCACCTGGGGCTGCTCTGCCGCCTTATGCTGCTGCTGTCTAGCCACGGCACTGCCTTCTCGTGGCTGCCTCAGTGCTCTCCTGAAGAATGAAGATTAGAAGGAGTTCTGGAAATCCTTTAGGACGACAACTTCCCGCTCTGAGCAGACCAAACTTCCCAGGTACCTCAGGAAGCCCTGGGCCTTGCCACGTCTGGTTATGAACCAGATAGAGAGATCACTGCCTCTTGGGCAGCCCTGCGAGGGCTGCACTGTGCCCCTCTCCTTTCTTTTCCTGCTGACACACCTGGCACTAGCCTTAGTGCAGCTTGTGAGTCATTAGTGGGTGTTAGTGATCACTCCAGCTGTATTGTGTGTGGACATTTGAAGGGTCTGAGGACCTCATGCACACCTGCACTCAACGTGCTTCTGCTGTGGCTGGTAAGGCTCATGCACACATAGCACATGTTTCACTTGGTCGTTCTCTGCCCAGATGTGAATGTTCACGACACAGGAGTCTGCTTGTGGGACAACAGAAAGTATCTATGAAAGGCTTCAGAACAAGAAAGAACAGCAGGCTGCTGATAATAGAAGAATGACCTGATGATATGAGGAGCTGACTGCAGTAAACAACTTGAAGTGTGAGACAGGACATTTACCCACATGCAAAATCAGCTCAACCTGATATGGGAAGATGACAACAATGGACAGCTACACATCAAAGAAGAAACTCAATTAGCAGCAGGGGTGAAAACATGTCAGGTTATTGTTTAGCCTGCTCCATTTTTCCTACATAAACTGCTTGTTCGATGCCAACAAAGGGATTCCTGCTACACCTACTTGGGGTCCGTGCATGCTCTCTGACATCTGCTTGTTACCTGAGTAAGTGACAAAGGCAATCAACGTGATGCAACCCCCCCTGCGAAGCTCTGCTCCAGTACCATAAACTGCCCTTATGAAGGTGGGGCACAGATGACACTCAGATTCACAGACTGCATCAGGTGGGAAGGGACCCTCAAAGGTCACCTTGTCCAGCCCCCCTGCACTCAGCAGGGACACCTCCAGCTGGAGCAGGCTGCCCAGGGACACATCCAGGTTGAGCTTGAACGTCTCCAGGGATGGGGCCTCAACTACCTCCCTGGGCAGCCTGTTCCAGTGTCTCCCCAGCCTCACTGAGCAGAACTCCCTCCTGATGTCCAACCCAGTTCTGCCCTGCTCCAGTTTCAAACCACTGCCCCTCAGCCTATCCCCTTCTGAGCAGTCCCTCCCCAGCAGGTCCTCTTCAGATGTTAAAATGCAGCTCTGAGGTCTTGTGGCAGTACAATCCAAAGCCCCTCCCTGACCTGGGAAGCCAAGATTGGGGGAAGCAGAGAAGCTTGGATAGAGGGAGCCAGGGGGAGACACCTCCCCCCACCCAGGGCTGTGGGTCAGTAGACTCATATGAACCCTTCCCCCAAGCCACCTGCCCTGCCAGGCACTGTAAGACACAGATCCCGTGCTGGGGCAAGTCTGGGCAAAGGACAGATCTTTAGCTGTTCCTGCCACCCACTTCTATTGCCTGGGCTTTGGAAATGCTCTCCTGGCGACATGTGACAAAAATCAGACTTGGTTGCATATAAACAGGTCAGTTGTGGAGCGAGTGAGCTCTTTCTCTCAGGTCTCGCCCCCATCACACACGTGGACTAAAGCAGCCTTAGCAGTTCAGGAGAGTTCTCTGACAAAAAAGGAATGGAAAGATGAGCTCCCACAATCAGCAAACAGCCTTGTGAGAATTCGATATACTCCTAAGTTCCTGGGAAGTTCCTCCCTTTCGTACGTGGGTTATTACTGCTACTTCTGGATCTGTCTTTTCCAGTGACTGGCAGGAGAGCAGCCCTGAGGAGAGGGACTTGGGGGTGATGGTAAGATGAGAAGCTCAACATGAGTCAGCAGTGTGCACTTGCAGCCCAAAAAGCCAACCAGAGCCTGGGCTGCATCAGGAGAAGTGTGGCCAGCAGGTCGAGGGAGGTGATTCTCCCCCTCTACTCCGCTCTGGTGAGACTCCACCTGGAGTACTGCATCCAGTTCTGGAGCCTCTGTTACAAGAGGGATCTGGACATGCTGGAAGGTGTCCAGAGAAGGGTCACGAGGATGAGCAGAGGGCTGGAGCTGCTCTGCTATGAGGAGAGACTGAAAGAGTTGGGGCTGTTCGGTCTGGGGAAGAGAAGGAAGGCTCCGAGGTGAGATTATTGTGGCCTTCCAGTATCTGAAGGGGGCTACAAGAAAGCTGGGGAGGGACTTTTTAGGATATCAGGTAGTGACAGGACTAGGGGGAATGGAACAAAGCTGCAAGTGGGGAGATTCAGGCTGAATGTAGGGAAGAAGTTCTTCACCATGAGAGTGGTGAGAGCCTGGAATGGGTTGCCCAGGCAGGTGGTTGAGGCCCCATCCCTGGAGGTGTTTCAGGCCAGGCTGGATGAGGCTCTGGCCAGCCTGATCTAGTGTGAGATGTCCTTGCCCATGGCAAGGGGGGTTGGAACTGGATGATCCTTGGGGTCCCTTCCAACCCAGACTGATTCTATGATTCTACTGCTACTTCTGGATCTGTCTTTTCCAAATACTATTCTCAAACTATTTGTAACCATTCCTATTGTGAAGACAACCCTCAGCCACACTGATGAGCCTTTATAACCTTTAGGTCACATTACGAGGGACAGGACCCAATTTATGAATAAATAAATATGTCATTATAAATTTCTCACCTTTTCCCCCCTTATCTGTAACAGGTCTGCTCTGGAGCCTTCTCCAGGATAAACAGACCCAATTCTTTCATCCTGTCTTCATAGCAGAGCTGCTCCAGCCCTCTGATCATCTTGGTGGCCTCCTCTGGACCTGCTCCATCAGGTCCATGTCTCTCTTGTGTTGAGGGTTCCACAGCTGGACACAACACTGCAGGTGAGGTCTCACAGAGCAGAGCAGAGGGGCAGGATCCTCTCTTCTCCACCTCTGGCCATGCTGCATTAGATGCAGCCCAGGCTGCCCTTGGCCTTCTGTGCTGCCAGTGCCCATTGCTGGCTCATGTCCAGCTTCTCCCCCCCCCAGCAGCCCCAAGTCCTTCTCTGCAGGGCTGCTCTCAATCTCATCATCCCCAACCTGGATTGATATCAAGGGTTGCCCCAATCTAGGTGCAGGACCTCGCACTTTGCCTTGTTGAACCTTGTGAAGTTCTCCTCTGCACACCTTTCCAGCCTGTCCAGGTCCCTCTGGATGGCAACCATCCTGTCCTTCGGACTTATCAACCACACCACTCAGCTGGGTGCCGTCTGCAGACTTGCTGTAGCTTTGGTGAAGGTATTGAACAGCACTGGTCCCAATACAGACCCTTGAGGGACAACACTTTTCACCTGTCTCCATCAGGACATCGAGCCATTGACCAATACACTTTGGATGAGGTCATCCAACTAATTCCTTACCCACTGGACAATCCACCCAAAAAATCCATATCTCTCCAGTTTCAATGTTTGGTGGCATCAAAAGGGAAAACAACACTTCAGATGAAAGAGGCGAGGGCTCAACCAGCAGTGGGGCCTCCACCAGCAGCAGCTCCAAGGTGTTCAGATGCTTCATGCACAAGGAATGTTTGTGGCCCTGCAGGCATCAGGGACACAGCATAAAAGCCTGAGCTGCTCCAGGCTCTGCATCCTCCTCTCTTGCCTCCCTTTCCACGAGGAACGAGGTAAGCCTGAGCCTGCTCCATCCCTGGCTGTGGGCTGAGCTGCTGCCACGGTGGCTGCTGAGGCTGATGCCTGGGCTAGCTTAGCTTGGCCCTGCACTGGAAGTGTGGAAGGGCTGTCACCTCTCTCCCTTTTGATAGTGGTGTCTGGGAAGGTCTGGGAAGAGGGGGGTTCTTTTGATCAGAAGGGGATCAATGTGCTCGGCTCAGGGAGCTCTGCCCACCAGAATTTGTGCTATGAGCAGAAGACATGGCCCTGGGTGATCTATGGTGGTGTCCCTGCTCACTGCAGGGGGGTTAGGCAAGCTGACTCTTGAGGGTCCCTTGCAACCCAATGCAATCTATGAAACTGTGAACGTTCCCTGGCCAAATGATGACTTCTGAGACACCAGTCCATGTGTGCTGGGAGCTTTGTGTCAATCTTCAGCTGTGCTGTTGCTCTGGGGAATGCAGGAGGAGGTCCTGGTGGAATCAGCAGCCACTTGGGCACCTCTTTGCTCCTCGTTCTTCAGATGCAGCCTGCAGGCCAGATGTGGCACCTGTTGCGTGTGCTGACAAGATCAGCTGCAGGCCCGTCCTGGACGTGGAGCTAGAAATGGAGGTGAATGGCAGCAAGGTGGTGTTGAGATCCACGTTTCCTCTCTGCTCTGTGTTTCAGCTTTGCCTCCCTCACCGAGAGATGTCTTGCTTCAGGCCCTGTCCTCCACGCTCCTGTGGCACCTGTGGCCCAACCCCGCTGGCAAGCAGCTGCAGTGAGCCCTGCTTCGCCCGCTGCGCTGACTCCACGGTGGCCATCGAGGCTTCTCCGGTGGTGGTGACCCTGCCGGGCCCCATCCTCACCTCTTTCCCTCAGAACACAGCCGTGGGATCCTCTCTGTCAGCTGCTGTGGGCAGCTCGCTCAGCACCGGGGGGGTTCCCATCTCTTCTGGCAGCTCCTTTGGTCTGGGGGGGTCAGGGCTGTGCCTGCCTGTCCCCCGCTGCAATCTCAACTGCTGAAGCTGCCTCATCCTCCCCTTTGGAAGGGGAAGGAAGAGCAGGACTCCACAGCACCAGCATGGCCACAGCCTGCAGATGGGCTGGGTGTCCTCATGCCACCTGGCAGCAGGGACCTGTGCCCACTGCTGCCCCTCGCTGCATGGCCAGCCTGGCTGTGCCTCCTCTGGCTCTGCTTTGCTCTGAGCTCCTGGAGAAAGGGCTCCTTCTCCTCTGCTTTGCTGAACCTGCTGCTGCTGCTGCTGCTGTGGGGAGGGGGCTGGAGTTAGGGACTGCTCTTGGGGGCTGGGCTTGCCAGCAGGTAGAGCAGAATGGGGAAAGGCAAGCTCTTAGTGTGGAGCTTGTCCTTGGGAATTGGGCCATTCTCTGTGCCTCCCTGAAGCCTGCAGAAGTGTTTCTTGGTTTCTGTTCTGTGCCTCTGTGTTAGTTCCCTCTCATTAAAGACTTTGTGCAGCATAGATGGAGACTCATGGTGGTTTGTGCACCTCCTCCCTCACTTGGGAAGTGCTCTGTAAGAAAGAGCACCGGCTTCTGTCCTGATCTTCCTACCAGCTGTGGACTGAGCTGTGTGGTATCCCAGATGCATTCCCCGAGGACAAGACTCTGGGAGCTGCAGCCTTACTCACTGCTGCTGAGCCTCTCAAGGACCTTGGAATGCTGGTAGCAGGCGCTCATCTTGCTGAGGGCAGGTGCCAGCTGCTGGGATTGGAGTGGAGCCCTGGAGCAGTGCCCAGGAAGTGGCTGAGAGCCTGGTGGCATCTCTTGGGCGGTGCCCACCAAGCAGGGGCATGGCACAGGTAGTTGTGGCTGAGTGGTGAAGGCGATGGACCAGAAATCCATTGGGGTTTCCCTTTGCAGGTTCAAATCCTGCCAACTACGGAGGGCAGCTCTCTTTTGGCCACCCTCCTGCAACTCTAGCACTTGGCTCCATTGCCCTCAATGCCCCTCCCAGAAGAGGGCTCGGTGGTTCCCTGACTCCCTGGAGGAAGAACAACGCTGGAGTGTCTTGGGGAGCACAGCACAGCATGGGCAGAGGCAGGACACTTCCAGCTGCATTTCTGGGCAGGGTTGAAGTCCTCAACTAGAGTGTAGCAAAGCACCAAGGTGCACAACACAGCCCTCAACTGGAGTGCAGCAAAGTAACAAGGTGCACAACGCAGCCCTCAGCTAGAGTGCAGCAAAGCAACAAGGTGCCCAACGCAGCCCTCAGCTAGAATACAGCAAAGCAATAAGATACCCAATGCAGCCCTCAGCTGGAGTGCAGCAAAGCAAAAAGGTACACAAGTCAGCCTTCAGCTAGAATGCAGCAAAGCAACAAGGTGCCCAACACGGTCCTCAGCAAGAGTGCTGCAAAGTAACAAGGTGCTCAACACAGCCCTCAGCTAGAGTGCAGCAAAGTAACAAGGTGCCCAACGCAGCCCTCAGCTAGAATACAGCAAAGCAACAAGGTGCCCAACACAGCCCTCAGCTAGAGTGCATCAAAGTAACAAGGTGCCCAACGCAGCCCTCAGGTAGAGTGCAGCAAAGCAACAAGGTGCCCAACGCAGCCCTCAGCTAGAGTGCAGCAAAGTAACAAGGTGCCCAACGCAGCCCTCAGCTAGAATACAGCAAAGCAACATGGTGCCCAACACAGTCCTCAGCAAGAGTGCAGCAAAGTAACAAGGTGCCCAACGCAGCCCTCAGCTGAAGTGCAGCAAAGCAACAAGGTGCTGCTTTCTCTGGGGTTTCCTCCACCACCTAGAGGAGAGAGTCCCCACTCAGGGTTATGGGCAGGAAAAGTGGGAGGAAGGGTAAAGCAAGGCCCTTGCAGGCACACTGACAGTGAGGTTTCTGGGGAGACATATTTGCAGCCTGTGCAAAGACCAAGACAGAGGAAGGATGCTGAGCCCTGGCAGTACCAGGGCACATCAGGCATGGTAGGGGTTTCCAGCTAAGATGTAGGTGGGAGAGAGTGGTGAAGTGGCAACATGTTGGGCTCATAACCTTGAGGTCATAGATGAAAACCATCCTCTGCAAGTGGCCTTTTGTCTCTGCTCCTCACAGCTGATGCCTCTCCCAGCAATTTTTAATATGCCCTGCCAGTGCTCTCTGAGCACTCATGGCTGTGGCCCCTTCTCAGTCCCTCTCCCCTCAGCCCCTTCTCTTATGTCTGTGTACAGAGCTCGTTGAGCTGATATCAAAGCACCATAAATAAGTAAGTAGGCAAGAGAAGGGCCAAAAAGCCTCAGGAGCATGGAGTGTGTGTCTCTAGCGTAGCGATCATGGTGCTGAGAAATCTCTCTGGGCCAGACTTGATGCTCACCACTGCAGCCATGCGAGATCTGATCGCATTTCTTCTGCCCCTGTGTGCAGCACATCTTCCCTGTATGCTGAGGAAGCTGAGGCTTGTCACCACCTGCCCTGAGCAGTTTCTCTGGCTGAGGACAGAAGCAGGCTTCTGAAGAGGGCCTGGGTGACACCACTTCCTGAGGTGGCAGGAAGAAAAGGAGAAGTGTGTTGAGCTGCGTTGTGCAAGGACCTCTGGCCTTTGTGAGCCTAAATCTCAGCCTGAGTCCTGGCATTTCATACTGCTACTGCTCTGTGATTGGCTGACAGGCATTTCTTGACTGTGTTTGGCTCTGAGAAGCTACCAACCCTACCCACAGACCCAGAAACACATCAGGTAAGGAAGCCCCTGCTCACTAAGTACAAGGAAGAGGCAACTTTTGACAGCATCGTTCTCCGTTGGTTCTCATAGTTCTTTGTGATTGGCTTATGGCCATCACTGCAGCCCCTTTGCTGTTTATACTGGGACTGTCACTGCAGCACCCCCTCTCCCCTCTGATACCAATATCTAGCCACAAAGAGCCAATGTAGTGCCCCCTGGGAACACCGGCTTGGCCCTGCTCCTTGGCTGGAATAGCACCAGACTTGTCCTTCTCCTGGCCTGTAGCTGGGAAATTTGAGAATGAGCTGCCTGAGAAGAAGGAAGAAACACCTACCTTGCCCGGCCACCTCTACACTCTAGTTGAGGACTTCAACCCTGCCCAGAAATGCAGCTGGAAGTGTCCTGCCTCTGCCCATGCTGTGCTGTGCTCCCCAAGACACTCCAGCGTTGTTCTTCCTCCAGGGAGTCAGGGAACCACCGAGCCCTCTTCTGGGAGGGGCATTGAGGGCAATGGAGCCAAGTGCTAGAGTTGCAGGAGGGTGGCCAAAAGAGAGCTGCCCTCCGTAGTTGGCAGGATTTGAACCTGCAAAGGGAAACCCCAATGGATTTCTGGTCCATCGCCTTCACCACTCAGCCACAACTACCTGTGCCATGCCCCTGCTTGGTGGGCACCGCCCAAGAGATGCCACCAGGCTCTCAGCCACTTCCTGGGCACTGCTCCAGGGCTCCACTCCAATCCCAGCAGCTGGCACCTGCCCTCAGCAAGATGAGCGCCTGCTACCAGCATTCCAAGGTCCTTGAGAGGCTCAGCAGCAGTGAGTAAGGCTGCAGCTCCCAGAGTCTTGTCCTCGGGGAATGCATCTGGGATACCACACAGCTCAGTCCACAGCTGGTAGGAAGATCAGGACAGAAGCCGGTGCTCTTTCTTACAGAGCACTTCCCAAGTGAGGGAGGAGGTGCACAAACCACCATGAGTCTCCATCTATGCTGCACAAAGTCTTTAATGAGAGGGAACTAACACAGAGGCACAGAACAGAAACCAAGAAACACTTCTGCAGGCTTCAGGGAGGCACAGAGAATGGCCCAATTCCCAAGGACAAGCTCCACACTAAGAGCTTGCCTTTCCCCATTCTGCTCTACCTGCTGGCAAGCCCAGCCCCCAAGAGCAGTCCCTAACTCCAGCCCCCTCCCCACAGCAGCAGCAGCAGCAGCAGGTTCAGCAAAGCAGAGGAGAAGGAGCCCTTTCTCCAGGAGCTCAGAGCAAAGCAGAGCCAGAGGAGGCACAGCCAGGCTGGCCATGCAGCGAGGGGCAGCAGTGGGCACAGGTCCCTGCTGCCAGGTGGCATGAGGACACCCAGCCCATCTGCAGGCTGTGGCCATGCTGGTGCTGTGGAGTCCTGCTCTTCCTTCCCCTTCCAAAGGGGAGGATGAGGCAGCTTCAGCAGTTGAGATTGCAGCGGGGGACAGGCAGGCACAGCCCTGACCCCCCCAGACCAAAGGAGCTGCCAGAAGAGATGGGAACCCCCCCGGTGCTGAGCGAGCTGCCCACAGCAGCTGACAGAGAGGATCCCACGGCTGTGTTCTGAGGGAAAGAGGTGAGGATGGGGCCCGGCAGGGTCACCACCACCGGAGAAGCCTCGATGGCCACCGTGGAGTCAGCGCAGCGGGCGAAGCAGGGCTCACTGCAGCTGCTTGCCAGCGGGGTTGGGCCACAGGTGCCACAGGAGCGTGGAGGACAGGGCCTGAAGCAAGACATCTCTCGGTGAGGGAGGCAAAGCTGAAACACAGAGCAGAGAGGAAACGTGGATCTCAACACCACCTTGCTGCCATTCACCTCCATTTCTAGCTCCACGTCCAGGACGGGCCTGCAGCTGATCTTGTCAGCACACGCAACAGGTGCCACATCTGGCCTGCAGGCTGCATCTGAAGAACGAGGAGCAAAGAGGTGCCCAAGTGGCTGCTGATTCCACCAGGACCTCCTCCTGCATTCCCCAGAGCAACAGCACAGCTGAAGATTGACACAAAGCTCCCAGCACACATGGACTGGTGTCTCAGAAGTCATCATTTGGCCAGGGAACGTTCACAGTTTCATAGATTGCATTGGGTTGCAAGGGACCCTCAAGAGTCAGCTTGCCTAACCCCCCTGCAGTGAGCAGGGACACCACCATAGATCACCCAGGGCCATGTCTTCTGCTCATAGCACAAATTCTGGTGGGCAGAGCTCCCTGAGCCGAGCACATTGATCCCCTTCTGATCAAAAGAACCCCCCTCTTCCCAGACCTTCCCAGACACCACTATCAAAAGGGAGAGAGGTGACAGCCCTTCCACACTTCCAGTGCAGGGCCAAGCTAAGCTAGCCCAGGCATCAGCCTCAGCAGCCACCGTGGCAGCAGCTCAGCCCACAGCCAGGGATGGAGCAGGCTCAGGCTTACCTCGTTCCTCGTGGAAAGGGAGGCAAGAGAGGAGGATGCAGAGCCTGGAGCAGCTCAGGCTTTTATGCTGTGTCCCTGATGCCTGCAGGGCCACAAACATTCCTTGTGCATGAAGCATCTGAACACCTTGGAGCTGCTGCTGGTGGAGGCCCCACTGCTGGTTGAGCCCTCGCCTCTTTCATCTGAAGTGTTGTTTTCCCTTTTGATGCCACCAAACATTGAAACTGGAGAGATATGGATTTTTTGGGTGGATTGTCCAGTGGGTAAGGAATTAGTTGGATGACCTCATCCAAAGTGTATTGGTCAATGGCTCGATGTCCTGATGGAGACAGGTGAAAAGTGTTGTCCCTCAAGGGTCTGTATTGGGACCAGTGCTGTTCAATACCTTCACCAAAGCTACAGCAAGTCTGCAGATGGCACCCAGCTGAGTGGTGTGGTTGATAAGTCCGAAGGACAGGATGGTTGCCATCCAGAGGGACCTGGACAGGCTGGAAAGGTGTGCAGAGGAGAACTTCACAAGGTTCAACAAGGCAAAGTGCGAGGTCCTGCACCTAGATTGGGGCAACCCTTGATATCAATCCAGGTTGGGGATGATGAGATTGAGAGCAGCCCTGCAGAGAAGGACTTGGGGCTGCTGGGGGGGGGAGAAGCTGGACATGAGCCAGCAATGGGCACTGGCAGCACAGAAGGCCAAGGGCAGCCTGGGCTGCATCTAATGCAGCATGGCCAGAGGTGGAGAAGAGAGGATCCTGCCCCTCTGCTCTGCTCTGTGAGACCTCACCTGCAGTGTTGTGTCCAGCTGTGGAGCCCTCAACACAAGAGAGACATGGACCTGATGGAGCAGGTCCAGAGGAGGCCACCAAGATGATCAGAGGGCTGGAGCAGCTCTGCTATGAAGACAGGATGAAAGAATTGGGTCTGTTTATCCTGGAGAAGGCTCCAGAGCAGACCTGTTACAGATAAGGGGGGAAAAGGTGAGAAATTTATAATGACATATTTATTTATTCATAAATTGGGTCCTGTCCCTCGTAATGTGACCTAAAGGTTATAAAGGCTCATCAGTGTGGCTGAGGGTTGTCTTCACAATAGGAATGGTTACAAATAGTTTGAGAATAGTATTTGGAAAAGACAGATCCAGAAGTAGCAGTAGAATCATAGAATCAGTCTGGGTTGGAAGGGACCCCAAGGATCATCCAGTTCCAACCCCCCTTGCCATGGGCAAGGACATCTCACACTAGATCAGGCTGGCCAGAGCCTCATCCAGCCTGGCCTGAAACACCTCCAGGGATGGGGCCTCAACCACCTGCCTGGGCAACCCATTCCAGGCTCTCACCACTCTCATGGTGAAGAACTTCTTCCCTACATTCAGCCTGAATCTCCCCACTTGCAGCTTTGTTCCATTCCCCCTAGTCCTGTCACTACCTGATATCCTAAAAAGTCCCTCCCCAGCTTTCTTGTAGCCCCCTTCAGATACTGGAAGGCCACAATAATCTCACCTCGGAGCCTTCCTTCTCTTCCCCAGACCGAACAGCCCCAACTCTTTCAGTCTCTCCTCATAGCAGAGCAGCTCCAGCCCTCTGCTCATCCTCGTGACCCTTCTCTGGACACCTTCCAGCATGTCCAGATCCCTCTTGTAACAGAGGCTCCAGAACTGGATGCAGTACTCCAGGTGGAGTCTCACCAGAGCGGAGTAGAGGGGGAGAATCACCTCCCTCGACCTGCTGGCCACACTTCTCCTGATGCAGCCCAGGCTCTGGTTGGCTTTTTGGGCTGCAAGTGCACACTGCTGACTCATGTTGAGCTTCTCATCTTACCATCACCCCCAAGTCCCTCTCCTCAGGGCTGCTCTCCTGCCAGTCACTGGAAAAGACAGATCCAGAAGTAGCAGTAATAACCCACGTACGAAAGGGAGGAACTTCCCAGGAACTTAGGAGTATATCGAATTCTCACAAGGCTGTTTGCTGATTGTGGGAGCTCATCTTTCCATTCCTTTTTTGTCAGAGAACTCTCCTGAACTGCTAAGGCTGCTTTAGTCCACGTGTGTGATGGGGGCGAGACCTGAGAGAAAGAGCTCACTCGCTCCACAACTGACCTGTTTATATGCAACCAAGTCTGATTTTTGTCACATGTCGCCAGGAGAGCATTTCCAAAGCCCAGGCAATAGAAGTGGGTGGCAGGAACAGCTAAAGATCTGTCCTTTGCCCAGACTTGCCCCAGCACGGGATCTGTGTCTTACAGTGCCTGGCAGGGCAGGTGGCTTGGGGGAAGGGTTCATATGAGTCTACTGACCCACAGCCCTGGGTGGGGGGAGGTGTCTCCCCCTGGCTCCCTCTATCCAAGCTTCTCTGCTTCCCCCAATCTTGGCTTCCCAGGTCAGGGAGGGGCTTTGGATTGTACTGCCACAAGACCTCAGAGCTGCATTTCAATACCTGAAGGGGACCTACAAGAAGGCTGGGCAGGGACTGTTCAGAAGCACCTATGGGGATAGGCTGAGGGGCAGTGGTTTGAAACTGGAGCAGGGCAGAACTGGGTTGGACATCAGGAGGGAGTTCTGCTCAGTGAGGCTGGGGAGACACTGGAACAGGCTGCCCAGGGAGGTAGTTGAGGCCCCATCCCTGGAGACGTTCAAGCTCAACCTGGATGTGTCCCTGGGCAGCCTGCTCCAGCTGGAGGTGTCCCTGCTGAGTGCAGGGGGGCTGGACAAGGTGACCTTTGAGGGTCCCTTCCCACCTGATGCAGTCTGTGAATCTGAGTGTCATCTGTGCCCCACCTTCATAAGGGCAGTTTATGGTACTGGAGCAGAGCTTCGCAGGGGGGGTTGCATCACGTTGATTGCCTTTGTCACTTACTCAGGTAACAAGCAGATGTCAGAGAGCATGCACGGACCCCAAGTAGGTGTAGCAGGAATCCCTTTGTTGGCATCGAACAAGCAGTTTATGTAGGAAAAATGGAGCAGGCTAAACAATAACCTGACATGTTTTCACCCCTGCTGCTAATTGAGTTTCTTCTTTGATGTGTAGCTGTCCATTGTTGTCATCTTCCCATATCAGGTTGAGCTGATTTTGCATGTGGGTAAATGTCCTGTCTCACACTTCAAGTTGTTTACTGCAGTCAGCTCCTCATATCATCAGGTCATTCTTCTATTATCAGCAGCCTGCTGTTCTTTCTTGTTCTGAAGCCTTTCATAGATACTTTCTGTTGTCCCACAAGCAGACTCCTGTGTCGTGAACATTCACATCTGGGCAGAGAACGACCAAGTGAAACATGTGCTATGTGTGCATGAGCCTTACCAGCCACAGCAGAAGCACGTTGAGTGCAGGTGTGCATGAGGTCCTCAGACCCTTCAAATGTCCACACACAATACAGCTGGAGTGATCACTAACACCCACTAATGACTCACAAGCTGCACTAAGGCTAGTGCCAGGTGTGTCAGCAGGAAAAGAAAGGAGAGGGGCACAGTGCAGCCCTCGCAGGGCTGCCCAAGAGGCAGTGATCTCTCTATCTGGTTCATAACCAGACGTGGCAAGGCCCAGGGCTTCCTGAGGTACCTGGGAAGTTTGGTCTGCTCAGAGCGGGAAGTTGTCGTCCTAAAGGATTTCCAGAACTCCTTCTAATCTTCATTCTTCAGGAGAGCACTGAGGCAGCCACGAGAAGGCAGTGCCGTGGCTAGACAGCAGCAGCATAAGGCGGCAGAGCAGCCCCAGGTGCTTCAGGAATGGGGCTGACACGTGTGGAAATGCCCTGGAAGAAAGCAGCATTGTGGCAGGAATGAGGCTGTGAGCTCTGGTATCCCTGGCACGCTTGAGGCCAGGCCACCACGGCCATTGAAGTCCACAGCAGCAGTGACACTCAATGTTTGCCTGCAGCTCAGGGTTTTTCCCGACTCTTCCACATCACGATGACTCCCAGGTGCTCTGGGAGATTGATTTGATGTCCCTTTGAAATGGGAACTTCCATAATGAAGCTCATCCTTGACCCAGCAAAAAGAGCCAGGAGCTTTTGGCTGCCTGCCCTGTGCCTCTGGCCTCTGGACTCTGGGCTGACCTTGCTGATCCAAACAGGGCAGTTTGGGGGTGGGTCTCTGCCAGGGAAGGACACAGGCAGCTCTTTGATCACTCTCCCACATGCTGACTTACTCTTTTCCATCATCTTCTCCCTTCCCTACCTGAGCATGTTTGCCTGGCCTTCAGGGTTTTCCCAACTCTTCCATGTCGCAATAACTCTCACATGCTCTGGGAGACTGATCTGATGTCCCTCTGTAATTGGAAGCGCATGGACTGGGCCATCCCATCCCTGTCCCAGGAAAAAAGGGCCATGAGCTTTTGTCTGTGCCTCTCCCCTAGACCAGGCCACCCAGGTGTCTGGGTTCAACTTTCTGAGCAAACCAGGTCAATCTGGGTGTGGGCCTCCTTCAGAGAGGGACAGGGGCATCTCTGATCACAAAACCTGATCCATGGTAGAGCCTGGTGAATGTAGGCAAGGTCCTTGTGGCAAACACTTCTACCTGCAAAGGGCTTCCCTCCAGCCTACAACAGACTCCTTGTGCTGAGCACATGCACAGAGGGCTGCATTGTTCTGCATCAGGAGATGGTGCAGTCTTGACCTCTTGGTTGATGAGGACTGGGTCAGAGATCATCTGGGCAAACTGAACACTCACATATCCTTGGGCCCTGGAAGTGGCTGGGAGCAGGGCCCATCTCCTGGGCAGTGCCCACCAGGCAGGAGCCTGGCACCGGTAGTTGTGGCCGAGTGGTGAAGGCGATGGACTAGAAATCCATTGGGGTTTCCCCGCGCAGGTTCGAATCCTGCCAACTACGGGGGGCAGCTGTCTTTTGGCCACCCTGCTGCAGCTCTGGGAATCAGCTCCAAAGTCCCTCCAGCTGCACAGGGCACCCAGGGTCTCAGCAAAACCTCCTGGTCCGTCCTGCTTGCTCTTTCTTCCCCCGGGAAGTCCTTCTCCCAGTTTATCTGCTTGGTGAGTTGGACAAAGAGAAAGAGCCAAGGAAGTAGTCCACTTTTGTTGGTTGTTGAGCAGAACTTAACAGCTTGACTTCAGCATGCATTCCAGGCAGCACATCCCCTAATGTCTTCCCTGCACCCAAAACTATAGCTGCTTATCTGCAAAGACAGCCTGCGCACCATGGTCCTTTGTGCTGACAAACAACCAAAGACACCTCATGGGCAGCACTCACAGATTCCCCTCACCTTTGGTCTCCCAAAGGAAGAGTGCTGTGGAGTAACAGGTAAGTGGGGGGAAGACAAGGAGTCAGAGCTAACTGCAAGCTACAGAAGAAGTCTATCTGTCCATTGAGGGCCTTTATTGCTAATGATGAAGAGAAGATCTGAGATCTCGCTTGGGGTGTTGCTGGTCTGCTCTTTGAGCCCTCCCTAGCTCCTGCACACACGGTCAGCTTTTCCCAGGGGGCTTTCCCAAATGTAGCTTAATGGGAGATGATGATTTTTTGTGTTCTCTTCATACAAATGCTAAAGAGCCCTTGGGGGTGACTATGACATCAGGACATCATCCTCTGCTCTCACAGACATCAGTTATCATCAGTTATCTCTCACAGTCCCTGAGAGAAAGAAGGGCTGCTGGTAGCCCTCCTGGTTGGTGAGGCATCTTAATGAAAAGAGAAATCCTATGGGGCACATGCAGAGAGAGCCCAGAGAAAGAGCACGAAGGAGAGAAGAGAGAAGTCTATTGCTGGTGCAGGTTGTGTTCCCTACAGGAGTACCACTAAGCTGTGGCAGAAGCAGCACAAGCAAAGAAGATCAAAGAAGAGGTTGGCAGCATGGATGAAGAAGGAAAGGGGCAGTGAAAGGAGGACCTGAAGCTGATACGGGGATCTCTTGATCTGCAGTCAAATTCTCTGCCTTCAGCAGTAGCTCCTGCAACAGGAAGGCTGCAGCCACACTCTTCAAGGCACATCTACACTCACATCCCAGCCTTCTGAACAGCCTTCAAATACCTCAGTGGTAAAAGGAAGACCAGGGAAAATGTGGGCCCATTGCTGAATGAGGTGGGTGCCCTGGTGACAGAGGGCGCAGAGTTACCGAAGGGCTTCTCTGCTTCAGCCTTTACTGATATGGCCAGCCCCCAGGAATCCCAGTCCCTGGAGGCAAGAGAGAAAGTCTGGAGGATGGAAGGCTCTCTCTTGGTTGACAAGGACCAGGTCAGAGATCATCTGGGCAAACTGAACACTCACAAATCCGTGGACCCTGATGGGGTGCACCCATGAGTGCTGAGGGAACTGGCTGATGGTGTTGCTGTACCACTCTCCATCATTCTTGAATGACTGGGAGAGGTGCCTGAGGATTGGAAGAAAGCAAATGTCCCTGCAGTCTTCAAAAAGGGCAAGAAGGAGGACCCAGGGAAATACAGCCACTCGGCCTCACCTCCATTTCTCCAAAGGGCATGGAGCAGCTCATTCTGGAGGTCATCTCTAAGCACATGGAAGAAACGAAGGTTATCAGGAGTGGTCAGCATGGATTCACCAAGAGGAAATCACTCTTGACTGATCCGGTACCTTTCTATGATGGGGTGACCAGCTGGGCAGATGAAGGAAGAGCAGTGGATGCTGTGTACCTCGAGTTTAGCAAGGCTTTTGACACCAGCTGCCATAACACCCTCATAGGCAAGCTCAGGAAGTGTGGGATAGAAGAGTGGATGGTGAGATGGATCGAGAGCTGCCAGTTCAAGAGAACTCAGAGGGCTGTGATCAGTGGTGCAGAGTCCAAGCTGGAGGCCTGTGGCCAATGGTGTTCCCCAGGGGTAAGTACTGGATCCAGCCTTGTTCAACACCTTCATCAATGGCCTGAATGAGGGGACGGAGTCTACTTTCAGCCAGTTTGCTGATGATGATATCAGACTGGAAGGATTGCCTGGCACACCAGAAGGCTGTGCTGCCATTCAGCAAGATCTGGACAGACAGGAGGGTTGGGTGGAGAGAAATCTAATGACACTCAGCAAGGACAAGTGTAGAGTCCTACACCTGGGCGAGAATAACCCCCTGCACCAGTACAGGTTAAGGGTTGGGGGTTGACCTGCTGGAAAGCATCTCCATGGAGAAGGACCTTGGAGTCTTGGTGGGCAGTAAATTGACCATGAGAGAGCAATGTGCCCTTGTGCCCAAGGTGGCAAATAGCATCCTAGGGTTCGTTAAGAAGAGTGTGGCTGGCAGGTCAAGGGAGCTTCTGCTCCCTGTCTGCTCTGCCCTAGTGAAGCATCACCTGGAGTATTGTGTCCAGTTCTAGGCACCCCAGTTCGCAGACTGTTAGGGGTTGAAAGGGACCTCTGGAGATCACTGGGTCCAACCCTCAAGAGCGACAGGGAACTGCTGGAGAGAGACTCCAATGAAGAGCTATGAGGATGGTTAAGGGAACAGAACATCTCTCTTCGGAGGAAAGGCTGAGAGACCTGGTGCTGTTTAGCCTGGAGAAGAGCAGCCTGAGAGGGGACCTGAGCAGTGTTTACAAATACCTTCAGGGTGTCAAGAAGATTGGGCCAGTCTCCTTCCAGTGGTGCCCAGTGATAGGATGTGGGGCAATGGATAGAAACTGGAGCACAGGAAGTTCCACCACAACATGAGGAAATTCTTCTTTACTTTGAGGGTGACAGAGCCCTGGAGCAGGCTGCCCAGAGAGGCTGTGGAGAGTCCTTCTCTGGAGACTTTCAAAATGTGCCTGGGTGTGTTCCTGTGTGTCCCACCTTAGGTGAACACGCTTTGGCAGGAGGATTGAACTAGATGATCTCCAGAGATCCTTTCCAACCCATAATGTTCTGTGATTCTTTATCTCAGTTTTGCTTTTGTACCCTCCTGTTTCTTAACTGCCAGCTCTGGCATGTGGATGAGAGAAGAAACCATCAGAGAGAGCACAAACACACAGGGCTCAGCACTGCCACCTCATCCTTGCAACCTGAAGCCATTTCCTCTTGTCATATCACTTGTTATTAGGGAGGAGAGATCAACACCCACCTCACTCCAGCTTCCTTTCAGGGAGCTGTAGAGAGCACTAAGGTCTTCCCTCAGCCTCCTTTTTCCACAGTGTGAGAACTGTCTCCAGTAGTGAACCCTGGGGAACACCACTTGTGAGCAGCCAGCAACTGGGTTTAACTCCGTTCACCACCACTTCTTGGGCCTGGCCATCCAGCCACCTTTTAACCCAGTGAAGCCTCCACCCATCCAAGCCATGAGCAGTTTCTGCAGAAGGATGCTGTGGGAGATAGTTTCAAAGGCTTTACTGAAGTCCAGGTAAACAACACCCACAGCCTTTCCCTCATCCACTGAGCAGGTCACCTTGTTGTAGAAGGGGATCAGGTTTGTCAAGCAGGTCCTGCCCTTCAGGAACCCCTGCTGACTGGGTCTGATCCCTGGTTGCCTTGCACACGCTGCTTAATGGCCCTCAAGGTGATCTGCTCCATGACCTTCCCAGTCACCAAGGTGTGGCAGTTTAGGCTGGGTGCCCCCTGCCACTGCCGCATGAGATACACCTCTGGTGTCCTGGGTGCCCACCCACAGGGGTGGACACAGGAAACGACGTATTTCTACCCATAAGTCCTGCACCCTATAAGGCCATCTGCAAAGTCATTCTCTTCCTCTTTCTTCCCTCTCTGCTCCCACGGGAGATGTCCTCTCTTATCGGGTAATGCCGGGGGAGTATCCTCAAGGCCTCTTAGGCCTGTCTAGGCCTAATGCCAGGAGGAGAATGGAGGGGGGGGCAGTCTCAGACCTGGCCAGCCTGAGACTTGCCTAGCAGCGGGAGGGGGAAGAAAGAGCCCTGGGGGGTTTGGGTTTACCCTCAGGTGGGAAGAAGGGAAGGATTGGGAAGCTTTTGGGAATTCTGTGAGGGGTTCTGTACGCTTTGGGATACTCTTTGTCACTATGCTTTGTAGTTTGTAGTTTTTTTTTGAAGCTTCACCAATTGCTTTTCCATTTAAACTTTCCATCACTCTCCAATCCGTTTGTGTGAGTCTCATTCTTTTGTCCCTTTCGGGGCAAGAGACGATCTGTCTGGCCCCAAACCAGCACACAAGGTCAGACTGACAGCTCTGTAGTTCCCCAGATTCTCCTTTCAGCCCTTCTTGTAGATGGGTGTCACGTTTGCCAATCCATGGCCACCTGGAAACTACAAGTTGAGGGAAACTTTCCACCACAATCTGGATATGGCTGTGGGGCCCAAAAGAGGGAAGGATGCAACTCAGAGGCTCTCCAGTTCAGGGATGAGAGGTCAAGGGAGATCCGTGGTGATTAATGAGAGAGAAGAGTTGTCCCGGTTTGCAAAAAGGGTAAAGGAGATTTTCTGGGGAACCATGGAGAAGTGATGATAAACTGGAGAAAGTTCAGCAGATGATTCTTAGGTTAGTCGTGGGATGGAGGCTCTGGCCTTGTGAGAAGAGGCTGAGGACCCCTGGCTTTCATAAATGGGAGAAAAAAAGTCTTGGTGGGGATCTAATAGGAGCCTCCCAGTGCCTACAAGAAGGTTACTGCCACAGCTGGAGCACGGCACCTGTGGTCAAAAACAGAACAGGCAATGTGTGGTTGGATACAGGAACAAATGCTTTGACTCCTTGGGTGGGTCTAATTATGAAAAGTTCCTTGCTTTTCCTTCAACCTCACCAACAGGCTCTGTCAGTTCAGCCTACTAGGAACCTTCCTGGGATATCTCACAAAATCTAAGGCTGGTGAGAGGAACCCAGGCTGCCTCGGCCGGGAGCTGTCACCTCAGGGTCACAGAGATCTGAAGACCTACCCTGAACTAGCTCTCACTGGCTGAGAACTCCATAGTGATGATGAATCTATAGGAGATTTATCTTTCAAAAAAACCTCAGGCAGATAACCATGGCCAGAATTGCAGCTGGCAGGAATCTAGCCTGAAAACCTTCCAGCTGCATGGGACACTGCTTTACAGAAATGAGGAATCTGCTCTTCAGTGAGTGGAGGCTTCCTTGCCTAATGTGCTTCTGGGTCCACAGGTAGGGTTGGCTGGTCCTGCGGGCAGATGTGTATGATGCAGTCCAGAAATGGCTGTCAGCGGTCACAGAGCAGCACGACAAGATCTTGGCTGTGATGTTTAATAAGAGACAACCTTGCCCCCATGCCTGTAGGGGAAGGCACACCCTGGTCAGATGGACTTGCATGTACATGGGAAGGGGCAGCTGGCACTGCCATCACTCACAACAGTGGCAGGAAGAGGGGGGAGACTTGAAGGGAAACGGTGCACCCAGCTGCCTGCTCAGCATGTCCAGCACAAGGGACCTGTCTGCAGAAGTGGAGGGCAGGGCACCTGTCACTGCTTCTGAGCAGAAATAAATCATATAAACAATTGCCTCATGCTGGAGCACCAAAATATGAATTGTTACAGTGTGAGAGCTGAAATCCCCCTCCCACACCGACAGAACCAGGCTAGCTCATGCTGGAAGCAAATGAAAGCTGTATTTACAGGCAAAACTACAATCTATGATGAAATGCAATGAATATGTACAAATATACACGATTCACAACATTTACAAATATGTACAATCAACAGGGAAAAAAAAAACCCACAACAAAACCCTTCTGGCCCCCAGAAAGGGCTGTGCTTCTTTCCCAGTGGACCCCGCCCCGAGCAGGCAAGAGAGGGAAGAGAGTCAAGAAGCAGAGAGGCTGTTAGACTTAGCTTGTCAAGGTCAGTATGTTCTCTTCAGTCAGGCGAGAGAAGAAGCAGGCAGGCTGAGAGAAGACGGACTGTGAGACTGCCCAACTGCCTGTATTTTGTTTTGAGTAGTGATTCTTAAACGTTTCTATCTCTCCAATGGAAGTGTTTAGAATAATCAGTATTTGCTTTCTTACACCCAATAGTGATTTATTTACATCCTTTCACTTTCTCTGCTCGAACTTTGGAGAAGAAAAGTTAAAAACAGCCTTAAAACCATCACAGTCAGGGTAAAAGGTCTCCCTCTGCTATTGACTACAGTTAACTGCAGTGGTCAGCCATGTGCAAGTGACTGGATTTCTGCTGAGGGATTTGTTGTGGGGAACAGGGATATGACCCACTCAGGGGCCAGCTGTGATGGGGATTCACTGACTCACATTATCACCCACCAACAGCAGTAGCTGCACAGGGCAGATGTTACCCAGGAACAGGTAATGAGTGGAGTCCTGTGGCAGGAAAATTTGCAGCTAGCCCAGGATCCAGGACACAGAGTAAAGAACTACAAGAGCAAATCTCTACTGCTGTGCATGGATGCCCTCTCCGGCCCGGAGCACATGGAATTCAGGTTTAAATGCGGTGCTTGTACCCTTCCAAAGTTCAGGTACCACACACTGGACTGATCACTAAGACCCACACTACTCATGAATTGCAGCAATCCTGATGGCAGCCAGTTTTCTGTGGCTAGAAATGACAGGGGATGGGGTGAGACCCTGGAAGAGCTGCCCAAGACATGGAGACTTCTGAGACAGTGACAGTATTCAGAATTGGATGTGATAAGATCTAGAGGCTACTAGGAGTAACTCGGTCAAGAAAACCTTCAGAGGTCCCTTCCAGCCTTGATTGTTCTCAGGTGCATTGAGTCTGCTGGGCAGCCACAGGAAGCAGATGCCGTGGAACATGGCAGCAGTGTAAGATCACACAGAAGCCCCAGCTGATGCAGGAACAGTGAGACTGCTGTCAGAGGTAAAGGAAGGCAATGTCTTGGGTAGACAGCAGCAGCATAAGTTTGCCCAGTGGCTTCAGGAATGGTGCTAAACTGTGTGGAAATCGCCTTTGATAAAGCAACATTTGGGTCTCATGAGGTTATGAGCTTTGGTATCCCTGGCACACATGAGGCTGGGTCCATTCAATTCCACTAATATTTCCCTGCAGCTCAGGGCTTTCCCTGACTCTTCCACAGCATGATGACTCC
>NW_026539280.1:32500-63017 GCF_027791375.1 Indicator indicator | reverse complement strand
CGTGAGGTTGACGCCATCTTCGTATGGTCGGCTCTATTTTCGGTAGGTCGGCGCAATTTTCGTGAGGTCGGAGCCATCTTCGTGAGGTCGGCCCTATTTTCGTGAGGTCCGTACCATTTTGGTGAGGTCGGCACCATAATCGTGAGGTCGGCGCCACCTTCTTGAGGTCGGCGCCATCTTCGTGAAATCGGCACTGTTTTAGTAAGGTCTGCGCAATTTTGATGAGGTCAGCGCCATTTTGGTGAGGTCGGCGCTATTTTGGTGAGGTCGGCGCCATTTTGGTGAGGTCGGCGCCATCTTCCTGAATTTGTCGCCATCTTCGTGAGGTCAGCGACATCTTCATGAGGTTGACGCTATTTTCGTGACGTTGGCGCCATCCTGGTGGGGTCGACACCATCTTGGTGAGGTCGGCGCTATTTTCGTGAGGTCGGCGCCATTTTGCTGAGGTGGGCGTCATCTTCGTGAGGTCGGAGCCATCTTCGTGAGATCGGCGCCATCTTCGTGAGGTCGGTGCTATTTTGGTGAGGTCGGTGCCATCTTCGTGAACTCCGTGCCGTCTTCATGAGCCGGGCGCCATCTTCGTGAGATTTCGCTATTTTCGTGAGGTTGCCTCAATTTTGGTGAGGTCGGCGCCATCTTCGCGACGTCGGCGACATCTTCGCGATGTTGGCGCCATCTTCCTGAGTTAGGTGTCATCTTCGTTAGGTCGGCGCCATCTTCGTGAGGTCAGCCCCATCTTCGTCAGGTTGGCGCTATTTTCGTGAGGTCGGCGCCATTTTGGTCAGGTCGGCGCCATTTTGGTGAGGTCGGCGCTATTGTAGTGACGTCAGCGCCTTTTTATTGAGATCGGCGCCATTTTCGAGAGGTCGGCGCCATTTTGGTGAGGTCGGTGCCATCTTCGTGAGGTCGGCACCATCTTAGTGAGGTCGGCGCCATTTTGGTGAGGTCGGCGCCATCTTCGTGAGGTCGGCACTATTTTCGTGAGCTCGGCGCCATTTTGGTGAGGTCGGCGCCATCTTCGTGAGGTCGGTGCCATCTTCGTGAGGTCAGCGCCATCTTCGTGACATCGGCATCATCTTCGTGAGGTCGGCGCTATTTTGGTCAGGTCTGCGCCATTTTGGTGAGGTCGGCGCTATTTTCGTGTGGTCGGCACCATTTTGCTGAGGTCGGTGCCATCTTCGTGAGGTCGGTGCCATCTTCGTGAGGTAGGCGCCATCTTTGTGAGGTTGGCGCCATCTTCGTGAGATCGGCGCTATTTTCGTGAGGTCGGCGCCATTTTTGAGGTCGGTGCCATCTTCGTGAGGTCGGCCCCGTTTCGGTGAGGTCGGCGCAATTTTGGTCAGGTTGGCGCAATGTTCATGAGGTCAGTGCCATCTTTCTGAGGTCAGCGCCATCTTGAAGAGGTCAGCGCTATTTTCGTGAGGTCGGCGCCATTTTGGTGAGGTCAGCGCCATCTTCGTGAGGTTGGCGCCGTTTCGGTGAGGTCGGCGCAATTTTGGTCAGGTCCGCGCCATTTTGGTGAGGTTGGCGCCATCTTCGTGAGGTCGGCGCTATTTTCGTGAGGTCGGTGCTATTCTGGTGAGGTAGACGCCTTCTTCGTATGGTCGGCGCCATCTTCGTGACATCTGCACTATTTTAGTGAGGTCGCTGACATTTTGGTAACATCGGCGCCATTTTGGTGACGTCAGCGCCATTTTGGTGAGGTCGACGCCATTTTGGTGAGGTTGGCTCCATCTTCGTGAGGTCGGCCCTATTTTCGGTAGGTCGGCGCGATTTTCGTGAGGTCGGCGCCATCTTGGTGAGGTCGGCGATATTTTTTAGAGGTCGGCGCCATCTTGGTGAGTTCAGCACCGTCTTCATGACGTCGGCACTGTTTTTGTAAGGTCTGCGCTATTTTGGTGAGGTCAACGCCGTTTTGGTGAGGTCGGCGCCATCTTGGTGAGGTCGGCGCTATTTTCGTGAGGTCGGCGCCATTTAGGTGAGGTCGGCGCCATTTTGGTGAGGTCGGCACAATCTTCGTGAGGTCAGCGCCATCTTCCTTAGTTCGGCGCTATCTTCGTGAAATCGGCACAATTTTCGTGTGGTCGGCGCCATTTTCGTGTGCTTGGCGCCGTTTTCATGATGTCAGCGCCATCTTCGTGAGGTCGGCGCCATCTTCGTGAACGTCGCCCCTATTTCCGTGAGGTCGGCACCATTTCCTTGAGGTCGGCGCAATTTTGGTGAGGTCGGTGCTATTTTGGTGAGGTCTGCGCAATTTTGGTGAGGTCGGCGCCATTTTCGTGAAGTTGGCGCTATTTTCATGAGGTCGGCGCCATCTTCATGAGTTCGGCGCCATTTTGGTGAGGTCGGCACCATCTTTGTGAGGTCAGCACCACCTTCATGAGGTCGCAGACATCTTCGTAACGTCGGCGTCATCTTCATGAGGTCGACTCAATCTTCGTGAGTTTGGCACTATTTTCATGAGGTCGGCACCAGTTTGATGAGTTTGGCGCCATTTTGGTGAGGTCGGCGCCATCTTCGTGAGGTCGACACTATTTTCATGAGGTCGGTGCCCTTTTGGTGATGTTGGCACAATTTCATGAGGTTGGTGCCATTTTCGTGATGTCGGCGCCATCTTCGTGACGTCGGCGCTATTTTCGTGAGGTCGGTGCCATTTTGCTGATATTCGAACCATTTTGGTGAGGTCGGCGCCGTTTTGGTGAGGTCGGCGCCATCTTCCTGAGTTCGGCGCTATCTTCGTGAGATCGGCGCAATTTTCGTGTGGTCGGCGCCATTTCGTGTGCTTGGCGCCGTTTTCATGAGGTCAGCGCCATCTTCGTGAGGTCGGCGCCATCTTCGTGAACGTCGCCCCTATTTCCGTGAGGTCGGCACCATTTCCTTGAGGTCGGCGCAATTTTGGTGAGGTCGGCGTCATCTTCGTGAGGTCGGCACCATCTTCGTGACGTCGGCGCCATTTTGGTGAGGTCGGCGTCATCTTTGTGAGGTTGGCGCCATCTTCGTGAAGTCGGTCCCATTGTCGTGAGGTCGGCGCTATTCTCGTGAGGTCGGCGCTATTTTGGTGAGGTCAGCGTCATTTTGGTGAGGTTGGCGCCACCTTCGTGAGGTCGTCGCCATCTTCGTGACGTCGGCGCTATTTTCATGAGGTCGGTGCCATTTTGCTGATATTCGAACCATTTTGGTGAGGTCGGCGCCGTTTTGGTGAGGTCGGCACCATCTTGGTGAGGTCGGCGCCATTTTGGTGAGGTAGGCGCCATTTTGGTGATGTCGGCGCCGTCTTCATGAGGTCGTCGCCATCTTCATGAGGTCAGCGACATCTTCGTGAAGCTGGCGCTATTTTCACAACGTCAGCGCCATCTTGGAGGGTTCGGCACCGTCTTGGTGAGGTCGACGCTATTTTCGTGAGGTCGGTGCTATTCTGGTGAGGTAGACGCCTTCTTCGTATGGTCGGCGCCATCTTCGTGACATCTGCACTATTTTAGTGAGGTCGCTGACATTTTGGTAACATCGGCGCCATTTTGGTGACGTCAGCACCAGTTTGGTGAGGTCGACGCCATTTTGGTGAGGTTGGCTCCATCTTCGTGAGGTCGGCCCTATTTTCGGTAGGTCGGCGCGATTTTCGTGAGGTCGGCGCCATCTTGGTGAGGTCGGCGGTATTTTTTAGAGGTCGGCGCCATCTTGGTGAGTTCAGCACCGTCTTCGTGACGTCGGCACTGTTTTTGTAAGGTCTGCGCCATTTTGGTGTGGTCGGCGCCATTTTGGTGAGGTCGGCGCTATTTTGGTGAGTTCGGCGCCATCTTCATGAGTTCGGCGCCATTTTGGTGAGGTCGGCGCAATCTTCGTGAGGTCAGCACCACCTTCATGAGGTCGCAGACATCTTCGTGAGGTCGGCGTCATCTTCGTGAGGTCGGCGCCATCTTCGTCAGGTCGACGCCATCTTCCTATGGTCGCCACCATCTTCATGAGGTCATTGCCATCTTCCTGAGGTCGGCACAATCTTCGTGATTTCAGCGCCGTATCTGTGAGATCGCCGCTCTTTTCGTTAGGTCCGTACCATTTTGGTGAGGTCGGCACCATAATCGTGAGGTCGGCGCTATTTTCGTGAGGTCGACGCCGTTTTGGTGAGGTCGGCGCCATCTTGGTGAGGTCGGCGCTATTTTCGTGAGGTCGGCGCCATTTAGGTGAGGTCGGCGCCATTTTGGTGAGGTCGGCACAATCTTCGTGAGGTCAGCGCCATCTTCCTGAGTTCGGCGCTATCTTCGTGAACGTCGCCCCTATTTCCGTGAGGTCGGCACCATTTCCTTGAGGTCGGCGCAATTTTGGTGAGGTCGGCGCCATCTTTGTGAGGTCGGCGTCATCTTTGTGAGGTTGGCGCCATCTTCGTGAAGTCGGTCCCATTGTCGTGAGGTCGGCGCTATTCTCGTGAGGTCGGCGCTATTTTGGTGAGGTCAGCGCCATTTTGGTGAGGTTGGCGCCACCTTCGTGAGGTCGGCGCCATCTTCGTGAAATCGGCACTGTTTTAGTAAGGTCTGCGCAATTTTGGTGAGGTCGGCGCCATTTTGGTGAGGTCGGCGCTATTTTGGTGAGGTCGGCGCCATTTTGGTGAGGTTGGCGCCATCTTCCTGAGGTTGTCGCCATCTTCGTGAGGTCAGCGACATCTTCATGAGGTTGACGCTATTTTCGTGACGTTGGCGCCATCCTGGTGGGGTCGGCACCATCTTGGTGAGGTCGGCGCTATTTTCGTGAGGTCGGAGCCATCTTCGTGAGATCGGCGCCACCTTCGTGAGGTCGGTGCCATCTTCGTGAGATCGGCGCCATCTTCGTGAGGTCGGTGCTATTTTGGTGAGGTCGGTGCCATCTTCGTGAACTCCGTGCCGTCTTCATGAGCTGGGCGCCATCTTCGTGAGATTTCGCTATTTTCGTGAGGTTGCCGCAATTTTGGTGAGGTCGGCGCCATCTTCGTGAGGTCGACGCCATCTTCGTATGGTCGGCTCTATTTTCGGTAGGTCGGCGCAATTTTCGTGAGGTCGGAGCCATCTTGGTGAAATCGGCACTGTTTTAGTAAGGTCTGCGCAATTTTGGTGAGGTCGGCGCTATTTTGGTGAGGTCGGCGCCCTTTTGTTGAGGTCGGCGCCATCTTTGTGAGGTCGACGCCATCTTCGTATGGTCGGCTCTATTTTCGGTAAGTCGGCGCAATTTTCGTGAGGTCGGAGCCATCTTCGTGAGGTCGGCCCTATTTTCGTGAGGTCCGTACCATTTTGGTGAGGTCGGCACCATAATCGTGAGGTCGGCGCTATTTTCGTGAGGTCGACGCCGTTTTGGTGAGGTCGGCGCCATCTTGGTGAGGTCGGCGCTATTTTCGTGAGTTTGGCGCCATTTAGGTGAGGTCGGCGCCATTTTGGTGAGGTCGGCACAATCTTCGTGAGGTCAGCGCCATCTTCCTGAGTTCGGCGCTATCTTCGTGAGATCGGCGCAATTTTCGTGTGGTCGGCGCCATTTTCGTGTGCTTGGCGCCGTTTTCATGAGGTCAGCGCCATCTTCGTGAGGTCGGCGCCATCTTCGTGAACGTCGCCCCTATTTCTGTGAGGTCGGCACCATTTCCTTGAGGTTGGCGCAATTTTGGTGAGGTTGGTGCCATCTTCGTGAGGTCGGCACCATCTTCATGAGGTCGGCGCCATCTTTGTGAGGTCGGCGTCATCTTTGTGAGGTTGGCGCCATCTTCGTGAAGTCGGTCCCATTGTCGTGAGGTCGGCGCTATTCTCGTGAGGTCGGCGCTATTTTGGTGAGGTCAGCGTCATTTTGGTGAGGTTGGCGCCACCTTCGTGAGGTCGGCGCCATCTTCGTGACGTCGGCGCTATTTTCGTGAGGTCGGTCCCATTTTGCTGATATTCGAACCATTTTGGTGAGGTCGGCGCCGTTTTGGTGAGGTCGGCACCATCTTGGTGAGGTCGGCGCCATTTTTGTGAGGTAGGCGCCATTTTGGTGAGGTCGGCGCCATCTTCATGAGGTCGTCGCCATCTTCATGAGGTCAGCGACATCTTCGTGAAGCTGGCGCTATTTTCACAACGTCAGCGCCATCTTGGAGGGTTCGGCACCGTCTTGGTGAGGTCGGCGCTATTTTCGTGAGGTCGGTGCTATTCTGGTGAGGTAGACGCCTTCTTCGTATGGTCGGCGCCATCTTCGTGACATCTGCACTATTTTAGTGAGGTCGCTGACATTTTGGTAACATCGGCGCCATTTTGGTGACGTCAGCGCCATTTTGGTGAGGTCGACGCCATTTTGGTGAGGTTGGCTCCATCTTCGTGAGGTCGGCCCTATTTTCGGTAGGTCGGCGCGATTTTCGTGAGGTCGGCGCCATCTTGGTGAGGTCGGCGGTATTTTTTAGAGGTCGGCGCCATCTTGGTGAGTTCAGCACCGTCTTCGTGACGTCGGCACTGTTTTTGTAAGGTCTGCGCCATTTTGGTGTGGTCGGCGCCATTTTGGTGAGGTCGGCGCTATTTTGGTGAGTTCGGCGCCATCTTCATGAGTTCGGCGCCATTTTGGTGAGGTCGGCGCCATTTTGGTGAGGTCGGCGCAATCTTCGTGAGGTCAGCACCACCTTCATGAGGTCGCAGACATCTTCGTGAGGTCGGCGTCATCTTCGTGAGGTCGGCGCCATCTTCGTCAGGTCGGCGCTATCTTGGTGAGATCGGCACCATCTTCATGAGGTCATCGCCATCTTCCTGAGGTCGGCACAATCTTCGTGATTTCAGCGCCGTATCTGTGAGATCGGCGCTCTTTTCGTGAGGTCCGTACCATTTTGGTGAGGTCGGCACCATAATCGTGAGGTCGGCGCTATTTTCGTGAGGTCGACGCCGTTTTGGTGAGGTCGGCGCCATCTTGGTGAGGTCGGCGCTATTTTCGTGAGGTCGGCGCCATTTAGGTGAGGTCGGCGCCATTTTGGTGAGGTCGGCACAATCTTCGTGAGGTCAGCGCCATCTTCCTGAGTTCGGCGCTATCTTCGTGAGATCGGCGCAATTTTCGTGTGGTCGGCGCCATTTTCGTGTGCTTGGCGCCGTTTTCATGAGGTCAGCGCCATCTTCGTGAGGTCGGCGCCATCTTCGTGAACGTCGCCCCTATTTCCGTGAGGTCGGCACCATTTCCTTGAGGTCGGCGCAATTTTGGTGAGGTCGGCGCCATCTTTGTGAGGTCGGCGTCATCTTTGTGAGGTTGGCGCCATCTTCGTGAAGTCGGTCCCATTGTCGTGAGGTCGGCGCTATTCTCTTGAGGTCGGCGCTATTTTGGTGAGGTCAGCGCCATTTTGGTGAGGTTGGCGCCACCTTCGTGAGGTCGGCGCCATCTTCGTGAAATCGGCACTGTTTTAGTAAGGTCTGCGCAATTTTGGTGAGGTCGGCGCCATTTTGGTGAGGTCGGCGCTATTTTGGTGAGGTCGGCGCCATTTTGGTGAGGTCGGCGCCATCTTCCTGAGGTTGTCGCCATCTTCGTGAGGTCAGCGACATCTTCATGAGGTTGACGCTATTTTCGTGACGTTGGCGCCATCCTGGTGGGGCCGGCACCATCTTGGTGAGGTCGGCGCTATTTTCTTGAGGTCGGCGCCATTTTGCTGAGGTGGGCGTCATCTTCGTGAGGTCGGAGCCATCTTCGTGAGATCGGCGCCATCTTCGTGAGGTCGGAGCCTTTTTGGTGAGGTCGGTGCCATCTTCGTGAACTCCGTGCCGTCTTCATGAGCTGGGCGCCATCTTCGTGAGATTTCGCTATTTTCGTGAGGTTGCCGCAATTTTGGTGAGGTCGGCGCCATCTTCGTGAGGTTGACGCCATCTTCGTATGGTCGGCTCTATTTTCGGTAGGTCGGCGCAATTTTCGTGAGGTCGGAGCCATCTTCGTGAGGTCGGCCCTATTTTCGTGAGGTCCGTACCATTTTGGTGAGGTCGGCACCATTATCGTGAGGTCGGCGCCACCTTCTTGAGGTCGGCGCCATCTTCGTGAAATCGGCACTGTTTTAGTAAGGTCTGCGCAATTTTGATGAGGTCGGCGCCATTTTGGTGAGGTCGGCGCTATTTTGGTGAGGTCGGCGCCATTTTGGTGAGGTCGGCGCCATCTTCCTGAATTTGTCGCCATCTTCGTGAGGTCAGCGACATCTTCATGAGGTTGACGCTATTTTCGTGACGTTGGCGCCATCCTGGTGGGGTCGGCACCATCTTGGTGAGGTCGGCGCTATTTTCGTGAGGTCGGCGCCATTTTGCTGAGGTGGGCGTCATCTTCGTGAGGTCGGAGCCATCTTCGTGAGATCGGCGCCATCTTCGTGAGGTCGGTGCTATTTTGGTGAGGTCGGTGCCATCTTCGTGAACTCCGTGCCGTCTTCATGAGCTGGGCGCCATCTTCGTGAGATTTCGCTATTTTCGTGAGGTTGCCGCAATTTTGGTGAGGTCGGCGCCATCTTCGTGAGGTCGACGCCATCTTCGTATGGTCGGCTCTATTTTCGGTAGGTCGGCGCAATTTTCGTGAGGTCGGAGCCATCTTGGTGAAATCGGCACTGTTTTAGTAAGGTCTGCGCAATTTTGGTGAGGTCGGCGCTATTTTGGTGAGGTCGGCGCCCTTTTGTTGAGGTCGGCGCCATCTTTGTGAGGTCGACGCCATCTTCGTATGGTCGGCTCTATTTTCGGTAAGTCGGCGCAATTTTCGTGAGGTCGGAGCCATCTTCGTGAGGTCGGCCCTATTTTCGTGAGGTCCGTACCATTTTGGTGAGGTCGGCACCATAATCGTGAGGTCGGCGCTATTTTCGTGAGGTCGACGCCGTTTTGGTGAGGTCGGCGCCATCTTGGTGAGGTCGGCGCTATTTTCGTGAGTTTGGCGCCATTTAGGTGAGGTCGGCGCCATTTTGGTGAGGTCGGCACAATCTTCGTGAGGTCAGCGCCATCTTCCTGAGTTCGGCGCTATCTTCGTGAGATCGGCGCAATTTTCGTGTGGTCGGCGCCATTTTCGTGTGCTTGGCGCCGTTTTCATGAGGTCAGCGCCATCTTCGTGAGGTCGGCGCCATCTTCGTGAACGTCGCCCCTATTTCTGTGAGGTCGGCACCATTTCCTTGAGGTTGGCGCAATTTTGGTGAGGTCGGCGCCATCTTCGTGAGGTCGGCACCATCTTCGTGACATCGGCGCCATCTTTGTGAGGTCGGCGTCATCTTTGTGAGGTTGGCGCCATCTTCGTGAAGTCGGTCCCATTGTCGTGAGGTCGGCGCTATTCTCGTGAGGTCGGCGCTATTTTGGTGAGGTCAGCGTCATTTTGGTGAGGTTGGCGCCACCTTCGTGAGGTCGGCGCCATCTTCGTGACGTCGGCGCTATTTTCGTGAGGTCGGTCCCATTTTGCTGATATTCGAACCATTTTGGTGAGGTCGGCGCCGTTTTGGTGAGGTCGGCACCATCTTGGTGAGGTCGGCGCCATTTTTGTGAGGTAGGCGCCATTTTGGTGAGGTCGGCGCCATCTTCATGAGGTCGTCGCCATCTTCATGAGGTCAGCGACATCTTCGTGAAGCTGGCGCTATTTTCACAACGTCAGCGCCATCTTGGAGGGTTCGGCACCGTCTTGGTGAGGTCGGCGCTATTTTCGTGAGGTCGGTGCTATTCTGGTGAGGTAGACGCCTTCTTCGTATGGTCGGCGCCATCTTCGTGACATCTGCACTATTTTAGTGAGGTCTCTGACATTTTGGTGACATCGGCGCCATTTTGGTGACGTCAGCGCCATTTTGGTGAGATCGGCGCTCTTTTCGTGAGGTCAGCGCCATCTTGGTGAGGTCGGCCCTATTTTCGGTAGGTCGGCGCGATTTTCGTGAGGTCGGCGCCATCTTGGTGAGGTCGGCGGTATTTTTTAGAGGTCGGCGCCATCTTGGTGAGTTCAGCACCGTCTTCGTGACGTCGGCACTGTTTTTGTAAGGTCTGCGCCATTTTGGTGTGGTCGGCGCCATTTTGGTGAGGTCGGCGCTATTTTGGTGAGTTCGGCGCCATCTTCGTGAGGTCGGCGCTATTTTTGTGAGGTCGGCGCCATTTTGGTGAGGTCGGCGCAATCTTCGTGAGGTCAGCACCACCTTCATGAGGTCGCAGACATCTTCGTGAGGTCGGCGTCATCTTCGTGAGGTCGGCGCCATCTTCGTCAGGTCGGCGCTATCTTGGTGAGATCGGCACCATCTTCATGAGGTCATCGCCATCTTCCTGAGGTCGGCACAATCTTCGTGATTTCAGCGCCGTATCTGTGAGATCGGCGCTCTTTTCGTGAGGTCCGTACCATTTTGGTGAGGTCGGCACCATAATCGTGAGGTCGGCGCTATTTTCGTGAGGTCGACGCTGTTTTGGTGAGGTCGGCGCCATCTTGGTGAGGTCGGCGCTATTTTCGTGAGGTCGGCGCCATTTAGGTGAGGTCGGCGCCATTTTGGTGAGGTCGGCACAATCTTCGTGAGGTCAGCGCCATCTTCCTGAGTTCGGCGCTATCTTCGTGAGATCGGCGCAATTTTCGTGTGGTCGGCGCCATTTTTGTGTGCTTGGCGCCGTTTTCATGAGGTCAGCGCCATCTTCGTGAGGTCGGCGCCATCTTCGTGAACGTCGCCCCTATTTCCGTGAGGTCGGCACCATTTCCTTGAGGTCGGCGCAATTTTGGTGAGGTCGGCGCCATCTTTGTGAGGTCGGCGTCATCTTTGTGAGGTTGGCGCCATCTTCGTGAAGTCGGTCCCATTGTCGTGAGGTCGGCGCTATTCTCGTGAGGTCGGCGCTATTTTGGTGAGGTCAGCGCCATTTTGGTGAGGTTGGCGCCACCTTCGTGAGGTCGGCGCCATCTTCGTGAAATCGGCACTGTTTTAGTAAGGTCTGCGCAATTTTGGTGAGGTCGGCGCCATTTTGGTGAGGTCGGCGCTATTTTGGTGAGGTCGGCGCCATTTTGGTGAGGTCGGCGCCATCTTCCTGAGTTTGTCGCCATCTTCGTGAGGTCAGCGACATCTTCATGAGGTTGACGCTATTTTCGTGACGTTGGCGCCATCCTGGTGGGGCCGGCACCATCTTGGTGAGGTCGGCGCTATTTTCTTGAGGTCGGCGCCATTTTGCTGAGGTGGGCGTCATCTTCGTGAGGTCGGAGCCATCTTCGTGAGATCGGCGCCATCTTCGTGAGGTCGGAGCCTTTTTGGTGAGGTCGGTGCCATCTTCGTGAACTCCGTGCCGTCTTCATGAGCTGGGCGCCATCTTCGTGAGATTTCGCTATTTTCGTGAGGTTGCCGCAATTTTGGTGAGGTCGGCGCCATCTTCGTGAGGTTGACGCCATCTTCGTATGGTCGGCTCTATTTTCGGTAGGTCGGCGCAATTTTCGTGAGGTCGGAGCCATCTTCGTGAGGTCGGCCCTATTTTCGTGAGGTCCGTACCATTTTGGTGAGGTCGGCACCATAATCGTGAGGTCGGCGCCACCTTCTTGAGGTCGGCGCCATCTTCGTGAAATCGGCACTGTTTTAGTAAGGTCTGCGCAATTTTGATGAGGTCGGCGCCATTTTGGTGAGGTCGGCGCTATTTTGGTGAGGTCGGCGCCATTTTGGTGAGGTCGGCGCCATCTTCCTGAATTTGTCGCCATCTTCGTGAGGTCAGCGACATCTTCATGAGGTTGACGCTATTTTCGTGACGTTGGCGCCATCCTGGTGGGGTCGACACCATCTTGGTGAGGTCGGCGCTATTTTCGTGAGGTCGGCGCCATTTTGCTGAGGTGGGCGTCATCTTCGTGAGGTCGGAGCCATCTTCGTGAGATCGGCGCCATCTTCGTGAGGTCGGTGCTATTTTGGTGAGGTCGGTGCCATCTTCGTGAACTCCGTGCCGTCTTCATGAGCCGGGCGCCATCTTCGTGAGATTTCGCTATTTTCGTGAGGTTGCCTCAATTTTGGTGAGGTCGGCGCCATCTTCGCGACGTCGGCGACATCTTCGCGATGTTGGCGCCATCTTCCTGAGTTAGGTGTCATCTTCGTTAGGTCGGCGCCATCTTCGTGAGGTCAGCCCCATCTTCGTCAGGTTGGCGCTATTTTCGTGAGGTCGGCGCCATTTTGGTCAGGTCGGCGCCATTTTGGTGAGGTCGGCGCTATTGTAGTGACGTCAGCGCCTTTTTATTGAGATCGGCGCCATTTTGGAGAGGTCGGCGCCATTTTGGTGAGGTCGGTGCCATCTTCGTGAGGTCGGCACCATCTTAGTGAGGTCGGCGCCATTTTGGTGAGGTCGGCGCCATCTTTGTGAGGTCGGCACTATTTTCGTGAGCTCGGCGCCATTTTGGTGAGGTCGGCGCCATCTTCGTGAGGTCGGTGCCATCTTCGTGAGGTCAGCGCCATCTTCGTGACATCGGCATCATCTTCGTGAGGTCGGCGCTATTTTGGTCAGGTCTGCGCCATTTTGGTGAGGTCGGCGCTATTTTCGTGTGGTCGGCACCATTTTGCTGAGGTCGGTGCCATCTTTGTGAGGTCGGTGCCATCTTCGTGAGGTAGGCGCCATCTTTGTGAGGTTGGCGCCATCTTCGTGAGATCGGCGCTATTTTCGTGAGGTCGGCGCCATTTTTGAGGTCGGTGCCATCTTCGTGAGGTCGGCGCCGTTTCGGTGAGGTCGGCGCAATTTTGGTCAGGTTGGCGCAATGTTCATGAGGTCAGTGCCATCTTTCTGAGGTCAGCGCCATCTTGAAGAGGTCAGCGCTATTTTCGTGAGGTCGGCGCCATTTTGGTGAGGTCAGCGCCATCTTCGTGAGGTTGGCGCCGTTTCGGTGAGGTCGGCGCAATTTTGGTCAGGTCCGCGCCATTTTGGTGAGGTTGGCGCCATCTTCGTGAGGTCGGCGCTATTTTCGTGAGGTCGGTGCTATTCTGGTGAGGTAGACGCCTTCTTCGTATGGTCGGCGCCATCTTCGTGACATCTGCACTATTTTAGTGAGGTCGCTGACATTTTGGTAACATCGGCGCCATTTTGGTGACGTCAGCGCCATTTTGGTGAGGTCGACGCCATTTTGGTGAGGTTGGCTCCATCTTCGTGAGGTCGGCCCTATTTTCGGTAGGTCGGCGCGATTTTCGTGAGGTCGGCGCCATCTTGGTGAGGTCGGCGATATTTTTTAGAGGTCGGCGCCATCTTGGTGAGTTCAGCACCGTCTTCATGACGTCGGCACTGTTTTTGTAAGGTCTGCGCTATTTTGGTGAGGTCGACGCCGTTTTGGTGAGGTCGGCGCCATCTTGGTGAGGTCGGCGCTATTTTCGTGAGGTCGGCGCCATTTAGGTGAGGTCGGCGCCATTTTGGTGAGGTCGGCACAATCTTCGTGAGGTCAGCGCCATCTTCCTTAGTTCGGCGCTATCTTCGTGAAATCGGCACAATTTTCGTGTGGTCGGCGCCATTTTTGTGTGCTTGGCGCCGTTTTCATGATGTCAGCGCCATCTTCGTGAGGTCGGCGCCATCTTCGTGAACGTCGCCCCTATTTCCGTGAGGTCGGCACCATTTCCTTGAGGTCGGCGCAATTTTGGTGAGGTCGGTGCTATTTTGGTGAGGTCTGCGCAATTTTGGTGAGGTCGGCGCCATTTTGGTGAGGTCGGCGTTATTTTGGTGAGGTCGGCGCCATCTTCATGAGTTCGGCGCCATTTTGGTGAGGTCGGCGCCATCTTTGTGAGGTCAGCACCACCTTCATGAGGTCGCAGACATCTTCGTAACGTCGGCGTCATCTTCATGAGGTCGACTCAATCTTCGTGAGTTTGGCACTATTTTCATGAGGTCGGCACCAGTTTGATGAGTTTGGCGCCATTTTGGTGAGGTCGGCGCCATTTTCGTGAGGTCGACACTATTTTCATGAGGTCGGTGCCCTTTTGGTGATGTTGGCACAATTTCATGAGGTTGGTGCCATTTTCGTGATGTCGGCGCCATCTTCGTGACGTCGGCGCTATTTTCGTGAGGTCGGCGCCATTTTGCTGATATTCGAACCATTTTGGTGAGGTCGGCGCCGTTTTGGTGAGGTCGGCGCCATCTTCCTGAGTTCGGCGCTATCTTCGTGAGATCGGCGCAATTTTCGTGTGGTCGGCGCCATTTTCGTGTGCTTGGCGCCGTTTTCATGAGGTCAGCGCCATCTTCGTGAGGTCGGCGCCATCTTCGTGAACGTCGCCCCTATTTCCGTGAGGTCGGCACCATTTCCTTGAGGTCGGCGCAATTTTGGTGAGGTCGGCGTCATCTTCGTGAGGTCGGCACCATCTTCGTGACGTCGGCGCCATTTTGGTGAGGTCGGCGTCATCTTTGTGAGGTTGGCGCCATCTTCGTGAAGTCGGTCCCATTGTCGTGAGGTCGGCGCTATTCTCGTGAGGTCGGCGCTATTTTGGTGAGGTCAGCGTCATTTTGGTGAGGTTGGCGCCACCTTCGTGAGGTCGGCGCCATCTTCGTGACGTCGGCGCTATTTTCATGAGGTCGGTGCCATTTTGCTGATATTCGAACCATTTTGGTGAGGTCGGCGCCGTTTTGGTGAGGTCGGCACCATCTTGGTGAGGTCGGCGCCATTTTGGTGAGGTAGGCGCCATTTTGGTGATGTCGGCGCCGTCTTCATGAGGTCGTCGCCATCTTCATGAGGTCAGCGACATCTTCGTGAAGCTGGCGCTATTTTCACAACGTCAGCGCCATCTTGGAGGGTTCGGCACCGTCTTGGTGAGGTCGACGCTATTTTCGTGAGGTCGGTGCTATTCTGGTGAGGTAGACGCCTTCTTCGTATGGTCGGCGCCATCTTCGTGACATCTGCACTATTTTAGTGAGGTCGCTGACATTTTGGTAACATCGGCGCCATTTTGGTGACGTCAGCACCAGTTTGGTGAGGTCGACGCCATTTTGGTGAGGTTGGCTCCATCTTCGTGAGGTCGGCCCTATTTTCGGTAGGTCGGCGCGATTTTCGTGAGGTCGGCGCCATCTTGGTGAGGTCGGCGGTATTTTTTAGAGGTCGGCGCCATCTTGGTGAGTTCAGCACCGTCTTCGTGACGTCGGCACTGTTTTTGTAAGGTCTGCGCCATTTTGGTGTGGTCGGCGCCATTTTGGTGAGGTCGGCGCTATTTTGGTGAGTTCGGCGCCATCTTCATGAGTTCGGCGCCATTTTGGTGAGGTCGGCGCAATCTTCGTGAGGTCAGCACCACCTTCATGAGGTCGCAGACATCTTCGTGAGGTCGGCGTCATCTTCGTGAGGTCGGCGCCATCTTCGTCAGGTCGACGCCATCTTCCTATGGTCGCCACCATCTTCATGAGGTCATTGCCATCTTCCTGAGGTCGGCACAATCTTCGTGATTTCAGCGCCGTATCTGTGAGATCGGCGCTCTTTTCGTGAGGTCCGTACCATTTTGGTGAGGTCGGCACCATAATCGTGAGGTCGGCGCTATTTTCGTGAGGTCGACGCCGTTTTGGTGAGGTCGGCGCCATCTTGGTGAGGTCGGCGCTATTTTCGTGAGGTCGGCGCCATTTAGGTGAGGTCGGCGTCATCTTTGTGAGGTTGGCGCCATCTTCGTGAAGTCGGTCCCATTGTCGTGAGGTCGGCGCTATTCTCGTGAGGTCGGCGCTATTTTGGTGAGGTCAGCGCCATTTTGGTGAGGTTGGCGCCACCTTCGTGAGGTCGGCGCCATCTTCGTGAAATCGGCACTGTTTTAGTAAGGTCTGCGCAATTTTGGTGAGGTCGGCGCCATTTTGGTGAGGTCGGCGCTATTTTGGTGAGGTCGGCGCCATTTTGGTGAGGTTGGCGCCATCTTCCTGAGGTTGTCGCCATCTTCGTGAGGTCAGCGACATCTTCATGAGGTTGACGCTATTTTCGTGACGTTGGCGCCATCCTGGTGGGGTCGGCACCATCTTGGTGAGGTCGGCGCTATTTTCGTGAGGTCGGAGCCATCTTCGTGAGATCGGCGCCACCTTCGTGAGGTCGGTGCCATCTTCGTGAGATCGGCGCCATCTTCGTGAGGTCGGTGCTATTTTGGTGAGGTCGGTGCCATCTTCGTGAACTCCGTGCCGTCTTCATGAGCTGGGCGCCATCTTCGTGAGATTTCGCTATTTTCGTGAGGTTGCCGCAATTTTGGTGAGGTCGGCGCCATCTTCGTGAGGTCGACGCCATCTTCGTATGGTCGGCTCTATTTTCGGTAGGTCGGCGCAATTTTCGTGAGGTCGGAGCCATCTTGGTGAAATCGGCACTGTTTTAGTAAGGTCTGCGCAATTTTGGTGAGGTCGGCGCTATTTTGGTGAGGTCGGCGCCCTTTTGTTGAGGTCGGCGCCATCTTTGTGAGGTCGACGCCATCTTCGTATGGTCGGCTCTATTTTCGGTAAGTCGGCGCAATTTTCGTGAGGTCGGAGCCATCTTCGTGAGGTCGGCCCTATTTTCGTGAGGTCCGTACCATTTTGGTGAGGTCGGCACCATAATCGTGAGGTCGGCGCTATTTTCGTGAGGTCGACGCCGTTTTGGTGAGGTCGGCGCCATCTTGGTGAGGTCGGCGCTATTTTCGTGAGTTTGGCGCCATTTAGGTGAGGTCGGCGCCATTTTGGTGAGGTCGGCACAATCTTCGTGAGGTCAGCGCCATCTTCCTGAGTTCGGCGCTATCTTCGTGAGATCGGCGCAATTTTCGTGTGGTCGGCGCCATTTTCGTGTGCTTGGCGCCGTTTTCATGAGGTCAGCGCCATCTTCGTGAGGTCGGCGCCATCTTCGTGAACGTCGCCCCTATTTCTGTGAGGTCGGCACCATTTCCTTGAGGTTGGCGCAATTTTGGTGAGGTCGGCGTCATCTTCGTGAGGTCGGCACCATCTTCGTGACGTCGGCGCCATCTTTGTGAGGTCGGCGTCATCTTTGTGAGGTTGGCGCCATCTTCGTGAAGTCGGTCCCATTGTCGTGAGGTCGGCGCTATTCTCGTGAGGTCGGCGCTATTTTGGTGAGGTCAGCGTCATTTTGGTGAGGTTGGCGCCACCTTCGTGAGGTCGGCGCCATCTTCGTGACGTCGGCGCTATTTTCGTGAGGTCGGTGCCATTTTGCTGATATTCGAACCATTTTGGTGAGGTCGGCGCCGTTTTGGTGAGGTCGGCACCATCTTGGTGAGGTCGGCGCCATTTTTGTGAGGTAGGCGCCATTTTGGTGAGGTCGGCGCCATCTTCATGAGGTCGTCGCCATCTTCATGAGGTCAGCGACATCTTCGTGAAGCTGGCGCTATTTTCACAACGTCAGCGCCATCTTGGAGGGTTCGGCACCGTCTTGGTGAGGTCGGCGCTATTTTCGTGAGGTCGGTGCTATTCTGGTGAGGTAGACGCCTTCTTCGTATGGTCGGCGCCATCTTCGTGACATCTGCACTATTTTAGTGAGGTCTCTGACATTTTGGTGACATCGGCGCCATTTTGGTGACGTCAGCGCCATTTTGGTGAGATCGGCGCTCTTTTCGTGAGGTCAGCGCCATCTTGGTGAGGTCGGCCCTATTTTCGGTAGGTCGGCGCGATTTTCGTGAGGTCGGCGCCATCTTGGTGAGGTCGGCGGTATTTTTTAGAGGTCGGCGCCATCTTGGTGAGTTCAGCACCGTCTTCGTGACGTCGGCACTGTTTTTGTAAGGTCTGCGCCATTTTGGTGTGGTCGGCGCCATTTTCGTGTGGTCGGCGCTATTTTGGTGAGTTCGGCGCCATCTTCATGAGGTCGGCGCCATTTTGGTGAGGTCGGCGCCATTTTGGTGAGGTCGGCGCCATCTTCGTGAGGTCAGCACCACCTTCATGAGGTCGCAGACATCTTCGTGAGGTCGGCGTCATCTTCGTGAGGTCGGCGCCATCTTCGTCAGGTCGGCGCTATCTTGGTGAGATCGGCACCATCTTCATGAGGTCATCGCCATCTTCCTGAGGTCGGCACAATCTTCGTGATTTCAGCGCCGTATCTGTGAGATCGGCGCTCTTTTCGTGAGGTCCGTACCATTTTGGTGAGGTCGGCACCATAATCGTGAGGTCGGCGCTATTTTCGTGAGGTCGACGCCGTTTTGGTGAGGTCGGCGCCATCTTGGTGAGGTCGGCGCTATTTTCGTGAGGTCGGCGCCATTTAGGTGAGGTCGGCGCCATTTTGGTGAGGTCGGCACAATCTTCGTGAGGTCAGCGCCATCTTCCTGAGTTCGGCGCTATCTTCGTGAGATCGGCGCAATTTTCGTGTGGTCGGCGCCATTTTCGTGTGCTTGGCGCCGTTTTCATGAGGTCAGCGCCATCTTCGTGAGGTCGGCGCCATCTTCGTGAACGTCGCCCCTATTTCCGTGAGGTCGGCACCATTTCCTTGAGGTCGGCGCAATTTTGGTGAGGTCGGCGCCATCTTTGTGAGGTCGGCGTCATCTTTGTGAGGTTGGCGCCATCTTCGTGAAGTCGGTCCCATTGTCGTGAGGTCGGCGCTATTCTCGTGAGGTCGGCGCTATTTTGGTGAGGTCAGCGCCATTTTGGTGAGGTTGGCGCCACCTTCGTGAGGTCGGCGCCATCTTCGTGAAATCGGCACTGTTTTAGTAAGGTCTGCGCAATTTTGGTGAGGTCGGCGCCATTTTGGTGAGGTCGGAGCCATCTTCGTGAGATCGGCGCCATCTTCGTGAGGTCGGCGCCATCTTCGTGAGGTTGACGCCATCTTCGTATGGTCGGCTCTATTTTCGGTAGGTCGGCGCAATTTTCGTGAGGTCGGAGCCATCTTCGTGAGGTCGGCCCTATTTTCGTGAGGTCCGTACCATTTTGGTGAGGTCGGCACCATAATCGTGAGGTCGGCGCCACCTTCTTGAGGTCGGCGCCATCTTCGTGAAATCGGCACTGTTTTAGTAAGGTCTGCGCAATTTTGATGAGGTCGGCGCCATTTTGGTGAGGTCGGCGCTATTTTGGTGAGGTCGGCGCCATTTTGGTGAGGTCGGCGCCATCTTCCTGAATTTGTCGCCATCTTCGTGAGGTCAGCGACATCTTCATGAGGTTGACGCTATTTTCGTGACGTTGGCGCCATCCTGGTGGGGTCGACACCATCTTGGTGAGGTCGGCGCTATTTTCGTGAGGTCGGCGCCATTTTGCTGAGGTGGGCGTCATCTTCGTGAGGTCGGAGCCATCTTCGTGAGATCGGCGCCATCTTCGTGAGGTCGGTGCTATTTTGGTGAGGTCGGTGCCATCTTCGTGAACTCCGTGCCGTCTTCATGAGCCGGGCGCCATCTTTGTGAGATTTCGCTATTTTCGTGAGGTTGCCTCAATTTTGGTGAGGTCGGCGCCATCTTCGCGACGTCGGCGACATCTTCGCGATGTTGGCGCCATCTTCCTGAGTTAGGTGTCATCTTCGTTAGGTCGGCGCCATCTTCGTGAGGTCAGCCCCATCTTCGTCAGGTTGGCGCTATTTTCGTGAGGTCGGCGCCATTTTGGTCAGGTCGGCGCCATTTTGGTGAGGTCGGCGCTATTGTAGTGACGTCAGCGCCTTTTTATTGAGATCGGCGCCATTTTGGAGAGGTCGGCGCCATTTTGGTGAGGTCGGTGCCATCTTCGTGAGGTCGGCACCATCTTAGTGAGGTCGGCGCCATTTTGGTGAGGTCGGCGCCATCTTTGTGAGGTCGGCACTATTTTCGTGAGCTCGGCGCCATTTTGGTGAGGTCGGCGCCATCTTCGTGAGGTCGGTGCCATCTTCGTGAGGTCAGCGCCATCTTCGTGACATCGGCATCATCTTCGTGAGGTCGGCGCTATTTTGGTCAGGTCTGCGCCATTTTGGTGAGGTCGGCGCTATTTTCGTGTGGTCGGCACCATTTTGCTGAGGTCGGTGCCATCTTTGTGAGGTCGGTGCCATCTTCGTGAGGTAGGCGCCATCTTTGTGAGGTTGGCGCCATCTTCGTGAGATCGGCGCTATTTTCGTGAGGTCGGCGCCATTTTTGAGGTCGGTGCCATCTTCGTGAGGTCGGCGCCGTTTCGGTGAGGTCGGCGCAATTTTGGTCAGGTTGGCGCAATGTTCATGAGGTCAGTGCCATCTTTCTGAGGTCAGCGCCATCTTGAAGAGGTCAGCGCTATTTTCGTGAGGTCGGCGCCATTTTGGTGAGGTCAGCGCCATCTTCGTGAGGTTGGCGCCGTTTCGGTGAGGTCGGCGCAATTTTGGTCAGGTCCGCGCCATTTTGGTGAGGTTGGCGCCATCTTCGTGAGGTCGGCGCTATTTTCGTGAGGTCGGTGCTATTCTGGTGAGGTAGACGCCTTCTTCGTATGGTCGGCGCCATCTTCGTGACATCTGCACTATTTTAGTGAGGTCGCTGACATTTTGGTAACATCGGCGCCATTTTGGTGACGTCAGCGCCATTTTGGTGAGGTCGACGCCATTTTGGTGAGGTTGGCTCCATCTTCGTGAGGTCGGCCCTATTTTCGGTAGGTCGGCGCGATTTTCGTGAGGTCGGAGCCATCTTCGTGAGGTCGGCCCTATTTTCGTGAGGTCCGTACCATTTTGGTGAGGTCGGCACCATATCGTGAGGTCGGCGCCACCTTCTTGAGGTCGGCGCCATCTTCGTGAAATCGGCACTGTTTTAGTAAGGTCTGCGCAATTTTGGTGAGGTCGGCGCCATTTTGGTGAGGTCGGCGCTATTTTGGTGAGGTCGGCGCCATTTTGGTGAGGTCGGCGCCATCTTCCTGAAGTTGTCGCCATCTTCGTGAGGTCAGCGACATCTTCATGAGGTTGACGCTATTTTCGTGACGTTGGCGCCATCCTGGTGGGGTCGACACCATCTTGGTGAGGTCGGCGCTATTTTCGTGAGGTCGGCGCCATTTTGCTGAGGTGGGCGTCATCTTCGTGAGGTCGGAGCCATCTTCGTGAGATCGGCGCCATCTTCGTGAGGTCGGTGCTATTTTGGTGAGGTCGGTGCCATCTTCGTGAACTCCGTGCCGTCTTCATGAGCCGGGCGCCATCTTTGTGAGATTTCGCTATTTTCGTGAGGTTGCCTCAATTTTGGTGAGGTCGGCGCCATCTTCGCGACGTCGGCGACATCTTCGCGATGTTGGCGCCATCTTCCTGAGTTAGGTGTCATCTTCGTTAGGTCGGCGCCATCTTCGTGAGGTCAGCCCCATCTTCGTCAGGTTGGCGCTATTTTCGTGAGGTCGGCGCCATTTTGGTCAGGTCGGCGCCATTTTGGTGAGGTCGGCGCTATTGTAGTGACGTCAGCGCCTTTTTATTGAGATCGGCGCCATTTTGGAGAGGTCGGCGCCATTTTGGTGAGGTCGGTGCCATCTTCGTGAGGTCGGCACCATCTTAGTGAGGTCGGCGCCATTTTGGTGAGGTCGGCGCCATCTTTGTGAGGTCGGCACTATTTTCGTGAGCTCGGCGCCATTTTGGTGAGGTCGGCGCCATCTTCGTGAGGTCAGCGCCATCTTCGTGACATCGGCATCATCTTCGTGAGGTCGGCGCTATTTTGGTCAGGTCTGCGCCATTTTGGTGAGGTCGGCGCTATTTTCGTGTGGTCGGCACCATTTTGCTGAGGTCGGTGCCATCTTCGTGAGGTCGGCGCTATTTTCGTGAGGTCGGCGCCATTTTCCTGCGATCGGTGCCATCTTCGTGAGGTCGGCGCCATCTTCGTGAGGTCGACGCCATCTTCGTGAAGTCGGCGCTATTTTCGTGAGGTCTGAGCTATTTTAGTGAGGTCGGAGCCATTTTGGTGAGGACGGAGCCATCTTCATGAGGTCTACGCCATCTTCGTGATGTCAGAGCTATTTTCGTGAGGTCGGCGCCATTTTGGTGAGGTCGGTGCCGTTTTGGTTAGGTGGGCGCCATCTTCGTGAGGTCGGCGCCATTTTGGTGAGGTAGGCGCCATTTTGGTGATGTCGGCGCAATTTTAGTGAGGTCAGCGCTATTTTCGTGAGGTCGGCGCCATCTTCGTGAGGTCGGTGCTAACTTCGTTAGGTCGGCGCTATTTTAGTGAGTTTGCCGCCATTTTAGTGATTTCGGCACCATCTTCGCGATTTCGGCGCCATCTTCCTGAGTTTGGCGCCATCTTCATGAGGTCGGCGCCATCTTCGTAAGGTCATCGCCATATTCGTGAGGTCGGCGCCATTTTGGTGAGGTCGGCGCCATTTTGGTGAGGTCAGCGCAATCTTCATGAGGTTGGCTCTATTTTCGTGAGGTCGGCTCAATGTTGCTGAGGTCGGCGCCACTTTGGTCAGGTTGGCGCAATGTTCGTGAGGTCAGTGCCATCTTTCTGAGGTCGGCGCCATTTTGAAGAGGTCAGCGCTATTTTCGTGAGGTCGGCACCATTTTGGTGAGGTCAGCGCCATCTTCGTGAGGTTGGCGCCGTTTCGGTGAGGTCGGCGCAATTTTGGTCAGGTCCGCGCCATTTTGGTGAGGTTGGCACCATCTTCGTGAGGCCTGTGCCATATTCGTGAGGTCTGCGCCATCTTTGTGAGGTTGGTGCAATTTTGGTGAGGTCGGTGCCACTTTGGTAAGGACGGCGCAATCTTCATGAGGTCGGTGCCATCTTTCTGAGGACAGCGCCATCTTCATGAGGTCGGCGCTAATTTCTTGAGGTCGGCGACATTTTGGTGAGGTGGGCACAATCTTCGTGAGGTCGGCGCTATTTAGTGAGGTCGGCGCCATTTTGGTGAGGTCGTCGCCATTTTGATGAGTTCGGAGCAATCTTCGTGAGGTCAGCACCATCTTCGTGAGCTCGGCGCCATTTTGGTGAGGTCGGCGCCATCTTCGTGAGGTCGGCACTATTTTCGTGAGCTCGGCGCCATTTTGGTGAGGTCGGCGCCATCTTCGTGAGGTTGGTGACATCTTCGTGAGGTCCGCGCCATCTTCGTGACGTCGGCACCATCTTCGTGAGGTCAGCGCTATTTTCGTGAGGTCGGCGCCTTTTTATTGAGGTCGGCGCCATTTTGGTGAGGTTGGCGCCATCTTTGTGAGGTCGGCGCCATCTTCGTGATGTCAGTCCTATTTTCGTGAGGTCGGCGCTATTTTAGTGAGTTTGCCGCCATTTTGGTGATTTCGGCGCCATATTCGTGAGGTCGGCGCCATCTTCCTGAGTTAGGCGCCATCTTCGTGAGGTCGGCACTATTTTCGTGAGCTCGGCGCCATTTTGGTGAGGTCGGCGCCGTCTTCGTGAGGTCGGTGCCATCTTCGTGAGGTCAGCGCCATCTTCGTGACATCGGCATCATCTTCGTGAGGTCGGCGCTATTTTGGTCAGGTCTATGCCATTTTGGTGAGGTCGGCGCTATTTTCGTGTGGTCGGCACCATTTTGCTGAGGTCGGTGCCATCTTCGTGAGGTCGGTGCCATCTTCGTGAGGTAGGCGCCATCTTTGTGAGGTTGGCACCATCTTCGTGAGGTCGGCGCTATTTTCGTGAGGTCGGCGCCATTTTGGTGAGGTCAGCGCCATCTTCGTGACGTCGGCACCATCTTCGTGAGGTCAGCGCTATTTTCGTGAGGTCGGCGCCTTTTTATTGAGGTCGGCGCCATTTTGGTGAGGTTGGCGCCATCTTCGTGAGGTCGGCGCCATATTCGTGATGTCAGTCCTATTTTCGTGAGGTCGGCGCTATTTTAGTGAGTTTGCCGCCATTTTGGTGATTTCGGCGCCATATTCGTGAGGTCGGCGCCATCTTCGTGAGGTCGTCACCATTTTGGTGAGGTCGTCGCCATTTTGGTGAGGTCAGCGCCATTTTGGTGAGGTCAGCACAATTTTCATGAGGTTGGCTCTATTTTCGTGAGGTCGGCTCAATGTTGCTGAGGTCGGCGCCACTTTGGTCAGGTTGGCGCATTCTTCGTGAGGTCAGTGCCATATTTCTGAGGTCAGCGCCATCTTCAAGAGGTCAGCGCTATATTCGTGAGGTCGGCGCCATTTTGGTGAGGTCAGCGCCATCTTCGTGAGGTTGGCGCTGTTTTGGTGAGGTTGGCGCAATTTTGGTCAGGTCCGCGCCATTTTGGTGAGGTCGGCGCCATCTTCGTGAGGTCTGCGCCATTTTCGTGAGGTCGGCGCCATTTTGGTGAGTTCGGTGCCATCTTCGTGAGGTCAGCGCCATTTTAATGAGGTCGGCGCCATTTTCCTGAGGTCCGCGGCATTTTGGTAAGTGTCGGCGCCATTTTGGTCAGGTCCACACCATTCTGGTGAGGTCGGTGCCATTTTGGTGAGGTCGGTGCCATCTTCGTGAGGTCGGCGCCATCTTCGTGAGGTCAGCGCTATCTTGGTGAGGTCGGCGCCATTTGGTGAGGTCGGTGCCATTTTGGTGAGGGCGGCGCCATCTTCTTGAGGTCGCTGCCATCTTCACGAGGTCGGCGCCATCTTCCTGAGTTAGGCGTCATTTTCGTGAGGTCGGCGCCATTTTGGTGAGGTCGGAGCCGTCCTTGTTAGGTCGGCGCCATCTTCGTGAGGTCAGCCCCATCTTCGTCAGGTGCTATTTTCGTGAGGTCGGCGCTATTTTCGTGAGGTCGGCGCCATTTTGGTCAGGTCGGCGCCATTTTGGTGAGATCGTCGCCATCTTTCTGATGTTGGCGCCATCTTCGTGCAGTCGGCGCTATTTTCGTTTGGTCGGCGCTATTTTCGTGATGTCGGCGCCATCTTCGTGAGGTAGGCGCCATCTTTGTGAGGTCGGCGCCATCTTCTTGACGTCGGCGCTATTTTCGTGAGGTTTGCGCTATTTTAGTGAGTTCGGCGCCATTTTGGTGAGGACTGAGCCATCTTTGTGAGGTCGACGCCATCTTCGTGAGGTCAGAGCTATTTTCGTGAGGTCGGCGCCATTTTGGTGAGGTCGGTGCCGTTTCGGTGAGGTCGGCGCCATCCTCGTGACCTCGGCGCTATTTTCGTGAGGTCGTAGCCATTTTGGTGACGTAGGCGCCATTTTGGTGAGGTAGGCGCCATTTTGGTGAGGTTGGCGCAATTTTAATGAGGTCGGCGCTATTTTCGTGAGGTCGGCGCCATCTTCGTGAGGTCGGCGCCATCTTCGTGAGGTCGACGCCATCTTCGTGAGGTCGGCGCTATTTTCGTGAGGTCTGAGCTATTTTAGTGAGGTCGGTGCCATTTTGGTGAGGACGGAGCCATCTTCGTGAGGTCGACGCCATCTTCGTGATGTCAGAGCTATTTTCGTGAGGTCGGCGCCATTTTGGTGAGGTCGGTGCCGTTTTGGTTAGGTGGGCGCCATCTTCGTGAGGTCGGCGCCATTTTGGTGAGGTAGGCGCAATTTTGGTGAGGTCGGCGCAATATTAGTGAGGTCGGCGCTATTTTCATGAGGTCGGCGCCATCTTCGTGAGGTTGGTGCCAACTTCGTTAGGTCGGCGCTATTTTAGTGAGTTCACCGCCATTTTCCTGAGGTTGGCGCCATCTTCGCGAGGTCGGTGCCATCTTCGTGAGGTAGTCGCCATTTTGCTGAGGTCGTCGCCATTTTGGTGAGGTCAGCGCCGTTTTGCTGAGGTCAGCACAATTTTCATGAGGTCGGCTCAATGTTGCTGAGGTCGGCGCCACTTTGGTCAGGTCGGCGCAATCTTCGTGAGGTCAGTGCCATATTTCTGAGGTCAGCGCCATCTTCAAGAGGTCGGCGCTATATTCGTGAGGTCGGCTTTATTTTGGTGAGGTCAGCGCCATCTTCGTGAGGTTGGCGCTATTTTCGTGAGGTCAGCGCCATTTTGGTGAGGTAGGCGCCATTTTGGTGAGGTCGGCGCAATTTTAGGGAGGTCGGCGCTGTTTTCGTGAGGTCGGCGACATCTTCGTGAGGTCGGTGCCAACTTCGTTAGGTCGGCGCTATTTTAGTGAGTTTGCCGCCATTTTGGTGAGGTCGGCACCAATTTTAGGGAGGTCGACGCCATCTTCTCGAGGTCGGCGCCATCTTCGTGAGTTAGGCGCCATCTTCGTGAGTTCGGCGCCATCTTCGTGAGGTCGGCGCCATTTTGGTGAGGTCAGCACAATTTTCATGAGGTTGGCTCTATTTTCGTGAGGTCGGCGCAATGTTGCTGAGGTCGGCGCCACTTTGGTCAGGTCGGCGCAATCTTCGTGAGGTCAGTGCCATCTTTCTAAGGTCAGCGCCATTTTCAAGAGGTCGGCGCAATTTTCGTGAGTTCGGCGCCATTTTGGTGAGGTCAGCACCATCTTCGTGAAGTTGGCGCCGTTTTGGTGAGGTCAGCGCAATTTTGGTCAGGTCCGCGCCATTTTGGTGAGGTCGGCGCCATCTTCGTGAGGTCGGCGCTATTTAGTGAGGTTGGCGCCATTTTGGTGAGGTCGGCGCCATCTTCGTGAGGTCGGCACTATTTTCGTGAGCTCGGTGCCATTTTGATGAGGTCGGCGCCATCTTCGTGAGGTCGCTGCCATCTTCGTGAGGTCAGCGCCAGGTTCGTGAGGTCGACACCATCTTCGTGAGGTCGGCGCTATTTTCATGAGGTCGGCGCCATTTTGGTGAGGTCGGCGCCATCTTCATGAGGTTGGCTCCATTTTGTTGAGGTCGGCGCCATCCTCATGAGGTTAGCGCCATCTTTGTGAGGTCGGCTCTATTTTCGTGAGGTCAGCTCTATTTTCTTGAGGTCAGCGCCGTTTTGGTGAGTTCAGCGCCATCTTCCTGAGGTCGGCACCACCTTCGTGAGGTCGGCAGTATTTTCGTGAGATCGGTGCCACTTTGGTGAGGTCGTCGCCATCTTCGTGACGTCGGTGCCATCTTCGTGAGGTCGTCACCATTTTGGTGAGGTCGACGCCATTTTGGTGAGGTCGGCGCCATTTTGGTGAGGTCAGCGCAATTTTCATGAGGTTGGCTCTATTTTCGTGAGGTCGGCTCAATGTTGCTGAGGTCGGCGCCACTTTGGTCAGGTTGGCGCAATCTTCGTGAGGTCAGTGCCATCTTCATGAGGTCGGCGCCGTCTTCGTGAGGTCGGCGCCATCTTACTGAGGTCGGCGCCATCTTCGTGAGGTCAGCGTCATGTTCGTGAGGTAGGCGCCATCTTCGTGACGTCGGCTCCATCTTCGTGAGGTCAGCGCTATTTTCGTGAGGTCAGCACTATTTTAGTGAGTTCGGTGCCATTTTGGTGATTTCGGCACCATCTTCGTGAGGTCGTCGCCATCTTATGACGTCGGTGCCATCTTCGTGAGGTCAGCTCCATCTTCTTGAGGTCGGCGCTATTTTCGTGAGGTCGGAGCCATTTTGGTGAGGTCGGCACCATTTTGGTGAGGTCAGCACCATCTTCGTGAGGTCGGCGCCATCTTCGTGAGGTCAGCACCATCTTCGTGAGGTGTGCGCCATTTTGGTGAGTTTGGCGCCATCTTCGTTAGGTCGGCGCCATCTTCGTGAGGTCAGCACTATTTTCGTGAGGTCGGCGCCATTTTGGTGCTGTCAGCGCCAATCTGATAAGGTCAGCGCCATTTTGCTCTGGTCGGCGCCATTTTAGTGCAGTCTGCGCCATCCTGGTGAGGACTGCGCTATCTTGGTGCAGTCGGAGCCATCCTGGTGAGGTCGGCGCCATTTTGCTGCGGTTGGCGCCCTCCTTGTGTGCCCCGCGCAGTCCTTCTGGGTCCCGCGCCGTCCTTCTGCAGCCAGCCCCATTTTGCTGAGGTCTGTGCCATTTTGGTGCTGTCGGCGCCATCTTCGTGAGGTCGGCGCCATTTTGGTGTGCTCGGCACCATTTTTATGCAGTCGGTGCCATCCTTGTGAGGTCTGCACCATCCTCATAAGGTCTGCGCCATTTTGATTCGGTCGGCGCCATTTTAGTAAGGTTGGTGCCATTTTGGTGTGGTCGACACATTTTGGTGAGGTCTGCGCCATTTTGATGAGGTCTGTGCCGTTTTGGTGAGGCTGGAGCCATGTTTTTGTGGCCGGCGCCATTTTGTTGAGGCCGGCGCCATTGTGCTGAGTCCGGCGCCATTTTGGTGAGGTTGGTGCCATCTTGGTGAGGGCCGGCGCCATCTTTGTGTGGTCGGCGCCATCTTGGTGAGGGCCGGTGCCATCTTGGTAAGACCGGCGCCATCTTGGTGAGGCTGGCGCCATCTTGGTGAGGCCGGCGCCATTTTGGTGAGACTTACTGTGCTGGTTTCGTGCCAGACAGATCGTCTCTTGCTCCAAAAGGGAGAAAAGAATGAGACTCACACAAACGGATTGGAGAGTGATGCAAAGTTTAAATGGAAAAGCAATTGGTGAAGCTACAGAGAACTACAAACTACAAAGCATAGCGACAAAGAGTATCCCAAAGCGTACAGAACCCCTCACAGAATTCTCAAAGGCTTCCCAATCCTTCCCTTCTTCCCACCTGAGGGTAAACCCAAACCCCCCAGGGCTCTTTCTTCCCCCTCCCACTGCTAGGCAAGTCTCAGGCTGGCCAGGTCTGAGACTGCCCCCCCCCTCCATTCTCCTCCTGGCATTAGGCCTAGACAGGCCTAAGAGGCCTTGAGGATACTCCCCCGGCATTACCCGATAAGAGAGGACATCTCCCAGGGGAGCAGAGAGGGAAGAAAGAGGAAGAGGATGACTCTGCCGATGGCTTTATAGGGCGCAGGAGTTATGGGTAGAAATACGCCATTTCCTGTGTCCACGCCTAGTGGGTGGGCACCCAGGACACCAGAGGTGTATCTCATGCGGCAGTGGCAGGGGGCACCCAGCCTAAACTGCCACACTTGCTGCCGTCCTGCACCTCCGGAGGCTCCGCACGGTCCCGAGACCGGGAGCTGGCACAGAAGAACCCCAGAGAAGAGCAGAGGCTGGCACTGACGTGGCGCAGACCAGAGGAGCCAGGTGTTGTCGAACGCAAGGGAGACGGGCAGAAATCAATCTGATTTACTGGTGAAACACGAGGGAAGATGAGCGGCAATCAATGTGATTGATAAGCAAGCTTCAACTTTATTGTTCAAATACACAGCTTATATAAGATCTCAGCAAAAATATGCACAGATGTCATTATTCTATTGGTACAGCTAAGGTTAATATGCACAAGTGTCATAAGATAATTGGTTTCAGGTTAAGAACTACATTATAATATCCAGCCTACTTGCAGTTAGGTCTATGTGCTATTTCACAGACTCTAACTAGTTCTTTGTTTTGTAACCTTGCAAGACAGCTGCAAGCATAGTGACCTTGCAGCTTCAGCATATCTACTAACTGTGAGCAGTAAACAACAAGATGGAGTGCGGCCTACACATTTTGCTAAATTAATTGTTCAATAGACTCGTATCCCTGTGATTTGATTTAAGCCATTCTCCAACAATTCCCCCTTTTTCCTGTTGAACAATAAGGATTCTCTTAAGAGAACGATTGATTACGCCTAATAAACATTACAATATACAGGATAACAAAAGCAATAAAAAAAAAAAACAGCAAAAACATAAATGATAGTTTTAGCAAGACTATGAAGTCAGCCAGAAATGGTTAAATGACCGAGACTGCAAAGTCCTCCTCTGATTCATGAGGGGAGAGCTGGCCAGGCTCTATCCCCACAAATAAGGAAAACACCTGCAGGCAGATGACGACGATGGGGATGCCTCTTCACTTCTATGAATTCAGTTCGATTGCACCATGCAGTATAATTTCTGTACCTCTTCCCTGCTGGAGTAACATCCTGAATATCTGTGGCCTTGTCTGATGTAGAATTAAACACAACACAGTAACGCATTCTTACCAATCCTAACATACTTATCTCTTGAGGCTACTCAGATTTGTCTTTTCAAATCCTTTACACTCAAAACTATGAAAGCAATTAAGTGTGCCAGGAAGCACATGTAGAATGATCTTTTCAAGTTCAGTGGTTCAATATTTTCAGTGATGTCTTTTTACCCATTCACTGATATGCCCACCAGACAGGTGCTGAAGGGATTGGCAGGCGTTGATACGGAGAGGCAAAGCATGTCTCATTCTGTGGCCTTGGCAAGCATGACCCACACATCCCGCTGTGGCCACCCCAGGATCTGCAAGGCTGCTGCTGCTGTCAGCATCCAAAGGATGATAAAAGCACTGGGACCCAATATGGTCCAAAACCTGTTCAGACACAAGTGTATCCTCCACCCGAGGTTATTAATGCACTGATGGTAGTCAAAGAATTAAAATGACGTGTCATTGGGGTTTCCTGGGAATCATTAGGAAGCTGCAAAAAAATTTAAATTTTTACAAAAAATTTAAATTTTAACAAGAGGCCCCTGCCATGCCATTCCCCCTCTTTAGTTTTTGCAAAAGTCACTTCAGTGTACTGTGTGAGGGAATAAACTTTCCAGTTGTGGGGTTCCGCCCAATATCATTCATTATCATCAGTATCATTCATTCCAAAATAATTGCCATACACCCAAAATTGCTCTCCTAAAGGACTAACTATAGTCCAACTACCCAACTCCACAGGAAGACTATGCCAGTCAGGTATGATCCCATTAGAACTATGAAACCCATTTCCAAACACAAAACATGTTTGAGTCCAGTTCCGTGATGCATTTCCAACACTTGCTGAGCCCAAAAGTTGCAACTCTTGGGGATCCCAGGGTAAGGTAACATTCAAACCTTTGATAAGACCTGCAGCACAAACTGAAGTACTACTTGCCTCTAAACAATCGTCATACGTACTATAATTCCAAAACACTTGATCGTCAAAATCAACAATTGCAAAAACAAATCAATTCCTCTAAT
>NW_026539280.1:0-27500 GCF_027791375.1 Indicator indicator | reverse complement strand
TCAAAATCCCATGTGGCTCCACTTAGGATTTGCTTTTATATTCTAGAAGCTTTTCTACATAGTAGAGGAAGTACAGTGGGGGTCAACCCAAAGCCTTTTTTCATACAAATTAATACCATCCTGTCATATCCAGATAAACCAGAGAGTTTTGTCTCTGCTGGAACACCTCACGCTCATACTTTCAGTTTTCCAGGGGTTTTAATCCCCTCCAAGAACGTTCCAGGCATTTCAAACTTCCAGGGCTGCAAGCAGCCTTTTGGGGAGGCTGCCCCTATCCCTCACTCACCTGCTCCTCTGCTGCATCCTCACCCACCCCCACATGGCATCACAGAATGAAAGACAGAGGCAGCTGAGGAGCTGCCCTCCTTTTTTTTATCACCCCAACCCTTTTCAGTGAGATTTGCACCTTCAGCACACAGCTAAATTTTTTCTGTGCTACTCTGAGGCTATTGCACAGGCCTGCATCTGCAAACATATCGCATGTTCCCTGGGATTTACTACCCCGAGATCACCTTGCAGTAGGTGCATTTCTGACTGGCAATCACCAATCTCTTCTGCTTGTTGCTCTAATAAATTAAAACTTTTATGGTTTCAGCTTTCAGAACCTGTGTCAGTGCAAGTCCTTGCTAGGCCACCAGAAATGAGACAAACTTTAATTCTGTCAAATAGTTCTAGTAAGAGTCCTGGTACACTTACATGGGCAGCTGAAGGAATTGATTTAGGGACCAGAACTCCAGAAACTGTCTTACTGATAGAAAGAGATGCTTTAACCCTGATGGGTGGCAAACCCTGGGAACAGAGCGCAGCTAGAAGGAAAACACAGACAGGTTGGCTCCCTAGAGGCCACTGTGACTTAAGGGAGTTACGCAGGGACCTGATAACAAGAACAAAGCAAAACTTAGGACAGAATTATGGAATCCCTTTATCTCTTGCTTGACGTTTGCTTAAGCCTTCTGAAAAATATACGCATCCGTGTGATACTTTCTCTGTGTAGCCAATCATGAATTTACAACTGTAGTATGGACATACCAATGACCAATTACAAGCTGCCTTCTGATGTTATGTTAACCTATATAAAGAAAAAGCTTTGTACAATAAATCGACACTTGGCTTGCATCAGGCCTCATCCCATCTCTCACATTGCAGCATAATGGTGACCCTCGATGTGATGAGGAGATAATCACTATACTGTGACCCTGCTGCGACATCCCACAGAATATTTGAATGAGCTGCTGAAAGGAAGCAGAACGCCGGCCGGCAACATATCATCCCTCCAGGAAGTGAGGTGAGCTGTGGGAAACTGAAATGGGGAATCAAGAGTTGTCCCCAGAGAGAGACGTATATGACCTAATTAATGCACTCCTTAAAAAGCATGGCAAAGTTATTTCTGGCCATGATCTTGGAGTAGCACTGAAGTGGGTGCAAGAAAAATCCCCACAGTTACAACACGGACAGTGGTATGGGGCAGCGGGAGGAGATGACCCCTAGCTGGGTCATCACGAGTCTCAGAGTGGTGGTGCCAGCCACAGCAGGGAGCCAAGCGGCGACCCCCACGCTGACTCTGGCTTGTCCCGTGGAGGAGGCGGCGGCTGCGGCTCCCATCGCTCTCATCTATCAGCAGCGGCAATAGTGTTTACAGACCTTGATTCTTTAAAGAAATGTCACAGTTTTTTCATCAAGAAATTAGTAAAAAAGCAACCTTGGAGCTGAAGGCAGTGCTCATGCAGTCAGAACCTTCACTTCAAAGCTGGAAAATCTGCACATTTCTGAAGATAACAGCATGTGAACAATGAAAAGAAAAAAAAGAAAAGTGTCTTCTCTACTGCCATTTGCCTCCCCCCCTCTTTTCTCTTCCCCCCCTTCCTTCTCCCTCCTTATCTCACTCCCTTGTTTCACTCCCTGTTGAAGGTCTGCAGAAACCTGTGTTCAGATTTTAAAGTAACAGTGTTAAGTTTTGTTAAGAAAGGTATTTTACCATTTCATTAATGCAGCTGATATCTATATATTATTTTTATCATTATTTCTGATTCTAAGGCATTTGGGAATTTATTATTTTAGTGTTTGCAATTGTTGCATCTCTTTACAATAAGCATGATGGTAATTGACTACCCAAAAAGCAAACTTGGTATTTGTAATAAGGTATACTGTTATAGAAAATGACTTTTGCTTGTAAGTTTTTAGTGATTATGTTAAAGTATTTTTCTTAATTAGCAAGCATGATACTGTGTAAGTGCTACTGGTTTTATGAGTTTATAGGTTAAGGTTTCTCTTTTTTCCTTTTTTCTGATTCGAACCTTTCTTTTTTTTGAGTCTGCCGGCAAAATTTTAAAAAGAGCTCTATATGGTAAATAAGTTTTTATTTTGAAAAGCGTGCATTATCTTTTTTTGTGTGTGTTTTTTTGTATATTATATTGATGGTTTAATTTTTATGTAGTTTTTTTAAGTTTTTAGGATCTTTTTTTGATATTAGCAGGACATAAGATTATTTTAGGAACGTTATAGAGTGTTCTATTGGTTTTTGTGTTTATAAAGGTTTTAAGATAAGGTTATAAGCATATGAAAAGCGACAAAAAAAGAATACTTTCCTTTTTTGGTACACAGGTTTTCCCTAGGGAAAACTCAGGGCTAGGAAAGGGATTCATCTCTTCCCACCTACATGTTTTTCCTGATGCCAGCATGGCAAGGCCCAGCGCAAGACTCAAAGGATGGGACAAACAGCAGTGCCCGTGAAGCTGACAATCAGCTAATCACTGAGTCTGACCACAGTGCCTGTTTAACTGAGATCAGAAGCACTGATCTGAAGCTGACTGCACGAGTGTCCCCGGAGGAAACATCTCATTCGGGACTGAATGTTTCAATGTCTTAATGTTATGTAATTAGGGAATGTGTTTATGTAGATTTATATGTTATCTCACTAGAATGTTATAGTTAAACAGTGGTTACCCAGGAATAGACAAATAGCCCAGCCTATCTATCTGGTAAAATTAATTCATTCTTGCAATTGTGGGATATTGCTCATGTTCCCTGTATTCCTTATTCCCTCACACAGTACACTGAAGTGACGTTTTCAAAAACTAAAGAGGGGGAATGGTAGGGGCCTCTTCAGAGGCCTGGTTAAACATATGTATTACATTTTAAATTTTAATTTTTTTACAGCTTCCTAATGATTCCCCGGAAACCCCAATGACACGTCATTTAATTTTTTTAACTACCACCAGTGTATTAATAACCTTGGGTGGAGGATATGCTTGTGTTTAAACAGGTTTTGGACCATATTGGGTCCCAGTGCTTTCATCATCCTTTGGATGCTGACTGCAGCAGCAGCCTTGCAGATCTCAAAGCAACCACAGCAAAATGTGTGGGTCACGTTTGCCAAGGCTACAGAAAGAGACATGCTGTGCTTCTCCGTATTAACGCCTGCCAATCCCTTCAGCACCTGTCTGGTGGGCATATCAGTGAGTGGGTAAAAGGACATCACTGAAAAAAATTGAACCACTGAACTTGAAAAGATCATTCTATATGTGCTTCCTGGCACACTTAAAAGCTTTCATAGTTTTGGGTGTAAAGGATTTGAAAAGACAAATCTGAGTAGCCACAAGAGATAAGTATGTTAGGATTGGTAAGAATGGATTACTGTGTTGTGTTTAATTCTACATCAGACAAGGCCACAAGATATTCAGGATGTTACTCCAGCAGGGAAGAGGTACAGAAATTATACTGCATGGTGCAATCGAGCTGAATTCATAGAAGTGAAGAGGCATTCCTATCCTCATTGTCTGCCTGTAGTTGTTTTCCTTATTTGTGGGGATAGAGCCTGGCCAGCTCTGCCCTCACAAATCAGAGGAGGACTTTGCAGTCTCGGTCATTTAACCATTTCTGGCTGACTTCGTAGTCTTGCTAAAACAATCATTTATGCTTTTGCTGTTTTGCTTTTTTTAATTGCTTTTTTTACCCTATATATTGCAATGTTTATAAGATTTAATTAATCGATCACTCAAGAGAATTCTTATCGTTCAACAGGGAGGGGGAAATGAAGGAATTGATTTAGGGACCAGAACTCCAGAAACTGTCTTACTGATAGAAAGAGATGCTTTAACCCTGATGGGTGGCAAACCCTGGGAACAGAGCGCAGCTAGAAGGAAAACACAGACAGGTCGGCTCCCTAGAGGCCCCTGTGACCTAAGGGAGTTACGCAGGGACCTGATAACAAGAACAAAGCAAAACTTAGGACAGAATTATGGAATCCCTTTATCTCTTGCTTGACGTTTGCTTAAGCCTTCTGAAAAATATATGCGTCTGTGTGATACTTTCTCTGTGTAGCCAATCATGAATTTACAACTGTAGTATGGACATACCAATGACCAATTACAAGCTGCCTTCTGATGTTATGTTAACCTATATAAAGAAAAAGCTTTGTACAATAAATCGACACTTGGCTTGCATCAGGCCTCATCCCATCTCTCACATTGCAGCAGGCAGCCATCAGGACGGCACCTGTGAGGTGACATCAGCCCAGCTCTGGAGCTGGGCATTCTGAGTAGCTGAGAACTAGGAAACTTGGGAGGGCATTAGGAGCACTAGGAAGGGAATTTGAAATTACTGGGAGCACTGGGAGGGACAGGAAGAACACAGGGGCCTTACTAGGAGAGCACTTAAGAGTTACTGGGAGCAAACCCCTCCTGACTCTTCCAGAGCACTACAGACCAATACCCCCCCTACCCCCACTGTAACTTGCCTGCAGCCCCCCTCTGCTCTGCTTCTTGCTGCCCCCTGCCACTGCCCCCCCACCAGGTCCAGGAACTCCATCACTAGTAGGGCCACGGCAGAGCCCTGCAGCTGGTACAGAGGAACCCCAGAGAGCAGCAGAGGCTGGCACTAACCTGGTGCAGACGGAGCAAAAGTGCTGGGGGTCCGAAAGGAGCCAAGGAAAGCCCAGTTTGGCAGAGCCACTGTCCTTTCAGGGGGAAGGAAAGAGCTGCAAAAATCCAACAGCAAGAGCTGCAAAAATTCAACTCACCCTAACCCTAAAAATCCAAATAAAAATTCCCCAGGAGACCCTCCAGAGGCCCCCAAGTTCCTCTTTGATACCCCCAGACCCACCTAAGTTGCCAACAGACCAAGAAGAGCATTTGGAATACTGGGAGGATACTGGGGCTGCAATAGGAACAATGGCAGCACTGGGAAAGAGATTTGGGGGGCTACTGGGAGCACTAGGAGACTTGGGAGGGCACTAGGAAGGGAATTTGGACTTACTAGGAGCACTGGGAGGGCCCGAGTGTCACTAGGTATTACTGGGAGCACTTGAGTGGGATTTTGCAATTACTGAGATCACTGTGTTTCTGGGAGGGCACTGGGAGCAATGTGAGGGACTGGGAGGACACTAGAGGCATACTGGGAGCACTGGGACAGGGGGTCACTGGGTATTACTGAGAGCACTAGGAGGCACAGGGAGGACACTAGGGTCTTAGTCGGAGCAATATTTGAGATACTAAGAGCACTGGGAGGACACTGGGACCATATTGGGAACACTAGGAGGGACTGTGAGGGCACATAGTGTTACTAGAAAAGACTGGTGGGCATTAAGGTCACGCTGCGAGCACTGGGAGGCATTGGATGTTACTGAGAGCACTGATGGGTCTGGGAGGGCACTGGAAAGGGGATTTGGGCTTTAATGGGAGCACTGGGAGCAACTGGGAAGTCAATGGGTCTTACTGGGAGCCCTGGAAAGGGATTTTGGAATTACTTGTAGCACTGGGAGACACTGGTAGGCATTGGGGTCACACTGTGAGCAGTGGGAGGCATTGGGTGTTACTGGGAGCACTGGAAGAGATTGGGGGGCATTAGGGTCACACTGGGAGAGATTGGGTGTTACTGGGAGCACTGGAAGAGATTGAGAGGATATTGGGTATTACTGGGAGCACGGGTGGGTCTGGGAGGGCACTGGAAAGGGGGTCTAGGCTTTAATGGGAGCACTAGGACCAACTGGGAGGCCACTGGGTATTACTGGGAGCCCTGGAAAAGGATTTTAGAATTACTGGGAGCCCTTGGAGAGATGGGGGGGGGGGGGGGTGAGGAGGGGGGCATTTTGGTCGCACTGTGAGCACTAGGAGGACACTGGGTACACACTGGGTATTACTGGGAGCAGGGGGAGACACTGGGCAGCGCTTGGTGTTACTGGGAGCACCGGGAAGAGAGTTTGGAATACTGGGACACTGGGGTCGCTACTAGGAGCAATGGGAGCACTGGGAAGGACAGTAGGGGGTTACTGGAAGCACTAGGAGAACTGTAAGGGCACTGGGAGCACTGCGGAGAGATTTTGGGGTTTCTGGGAGCACTGGAATGGACTGGAAACACTGGACCCATACTGGGAACACTGTGAGGAGCTGGGAGGGCACTGGGAGCACTAGGAATGGAATTTGGAATTATCGGCACGACTGGCAGAACACTGGACCCACACTGAGAGCACCAGGAGAAACCAGGAAAACAGTGTTACTAGGAGCAGACCCCTCCAGACCGCTGCAGACCGACACCCTACCCCGAACCTCCCCGCCGCCGTCACCCCCCGCCACGGTGCTTGCCCACCGCCGCCCCCCGCCGCCGCCGGCGGCTCCACATGATCCCAGGACCGGGAGCTGGCACAGAAGAATCCCAGAGAACAGCAGAGGCTGGCACAGACCTGACACAAAGCAGAGAAGCCAGGAAACCTGGTGGCTAGGGCGACGCAACGGGGGACATTTTAAAGTGGCCGGTGCCATTTTGGTGAGGGACCACGCCGTCCTTCCACAGCCTGCGCCATCCTTCTGCGGCCCACACCATTTTGGTGAGGCCAGCGCCATCTTGATGCGGCCAGCACCATTTTGGTGCAGTCGGCGCCACCCTGGTGAGGTCTGCACCATTTTCGTGTGGCCGGCGCCATCCTGGTGAGGTCTGCGCCATTTTGTGGTGGCCGGAGCCATTTCGGTGTGGTCGGCACCATCCTGGTGAGGTCTGCGCCATCCAGGTGAGGTCTGCGCCATTTTGGCGCGGCCGGCGCCATTTCGGTGTGGTTGGCACCATCCTGGTGAGGTCTGCGCCATCCTGGTGAGGTCTGCGCCATTTTGGTGCGGTCGGCACCATCCCGGTGATGTCTGCGCCATTTTGGTGCGGCCGGCGCCATTTTGGTGCGGTCGGCACCATCCTGGTGAGGTCGGCGCCATCCAGGTGAGGTCGGCGCCATTTTGGTGTGGCCTGCGCCATTTTGGTGCGGTCAGCGCCGTCGTTCTGCGGCCTGCGCCGTCCTTCTGCGGCCCGCGCCGTCATTCCACTGCCCGCGTTGTGCTTCTGTGGCTGGCACCGTCCTTCCACGGTCCGCGCCGTCCTTCTGTGGCCCGCATCGTCCTTCTGTGGCCCGCATCGTCCTTCTGCGGCCCGCTCCATTTTGGTGAGGCCGGCGCCATTTTGGTGCGGTCAGTGCCATCCTGGTGAGGTCAGCGCCATCCTGGTGAGGTCTGCGCCATCTTGGTGCGGTCGGCGCCATCCTGGTGAGGTCCGTGCCATAGCAACAATCCCGACTCTCACTCATGCGTACTGACAAACCCTTGCTAAAACGCATGCGCTGAATCCATAGCAACGATCGCGACTCTCGCGCATGCCTACTGCCAGACCCGTGCTACGGCGCATGCACTGAATCCATAGCAACGATCGCAACGCTGGCGCATGCGCACTGCTGGACCCATGCTACGGTGCATGCGCTGAATCCATAGCAACAATGAAGAAGCTGGCGTACGCGCACTGACAGACTCGTGCCACGGTGCATGCGCTGAATCCATAGCAACGATCGCGTCTTACTCTCTCTCCCCTAAAAATTTCAAGGGCATTTCAAGCCTTCAGCTCATTGAGAATAGAAGCAACAGCATGGAGGACTGATGGGGCATCACACACAGCTGCACAACTGCAGTGCCAACAAGCACACACGTGGGGCAGCACTGAGCACCGACAGAGCGGCACACGCCGCTGCATGGCTGCAGTACCGACAATTACACACGCAGGAGCAGCACTCAGCACCGACAGGGCGTCACACGCCGCTGCACGGCTGCAGTACCGACAATTACATACGTGGGGACAGCACTGAGGGTGGGGAGCAGCTCCCCTCGTCCTGTTCAGACTTTTTTCATTTCAATTACAAAACACAACACACGCACAAAGGAAAGGTCACAATTTTTAATTTGTGTATACACACATTCTAGTTATATATCAAGCCCCTATGTCATTGTCTTTTCTTTAATTCTAAAAGCCTTGGGAGAATAGAGGAGATACAGGGGGGTCATTTCAAAATCTTTTTTACATATAAATCAATACAATTCTTCAGTATCTAGATCAAAACGAGAGGTTTCTCTCTGTGTCACAACACACTCATGCTTAACATTTTTAAATAGTTTGTGATCCCCTCTGAGAATTTTCAGCATTCAGCATTTTGCAGGGAGTGCTCCCATCCCTCACTCACCTGCTCCTCTGCTGCATCATCCCCCTGCTCCATCTGACTGCTCCATAAGCACTCCACCCAGAATCCCCCCACTCCTTTGGATTCATCCCCAAGAAAGGCACAAAAGAAAGGAAACTGCCCAGCCAGCAGCTCATTACTGTAGTTCGACATTTTATATTACTTTGGGTTAAATTAATGAGGTGGGAATTATAAAATATAGTTGTTTTTTTTTTCCCCAAAACCCCATCCCCAATCTATGTACAAAACTGATAGAATTATTTACGGGTTCTATTCAGTCGTGAATTCTTCCTGGATGCTTAATGGCAATTTTGACACAATTTAGAGAGTTCAAAGACTGGAAAAAGCTATGACACAATAGCTTCACCCACTTATAAACCAAAGGCCAACCAATAACCCTTAGGAAAATATGAGCAGGCCGGGTTTACTCACGAGGATTAGAGTAGGAATTTGGAGATGGTCCCTAGCTAGCTCGCTCGCTCTGCTGACAAGCTTCAGAAACGGTTTGTAATCCAATTTGAGGCTCAGGCTTTATCCCAGGGCTCTATACCAGACACTCAAAGCAAGGCAGGACACTCGAGATGACAAGGCTTGAAGTGAGGCGAGGCTTCAGCAGATTTGAGCTAGGCTTGAGCACGGCTTCAGCAAGCAACAGCAAGGCAGATTTGAGTGAGGCGGATCTGAGCAAGGCACCTAGGCTACCTAGCCACTTGTATATATACAAAATGCCAGAGGTCACTTGGTCCAATGGGGCACTAAAGCTAACATGTAGCCGCCCAATGGAAAGCGTTCTGCCAGGCTCTGACCATAAAAAGGAAGAGGCCAGGACCTTGTATCTGGGGAAGCTTACGTGCTCTGACTCCAGATAGGCATCTTGTGTACCAGACAGGCAAAGTCCTGTCCCCTTTGTTCCTTTTCCCACTGTGCTGGTTTGAGGCCAGCCAGAACATCTCTTGCCCCGAAAGGGACAAAAGAATGACACACGCAAATGGATTGGAGAGTGATGGAAAAGTTTAAATGGAAAAGCAAATTGGTGAAGCTACAGAGAACTACAAACTACAAAGCATAGTGGGAAAGAACATCCTAAAGCATACAGAACCCCCTCACAGAATTCCCAAAAAAACTTCCCAATCCTCCCTTCCTCCCACCTGAGGGTCTACCCAATCCCTCAGGGCTCTTCCTTCCTCACCCCCCCCCCCCCCACCACTGTTAGGCAAGTCTCAGGCTGGCCAGGTCTGAGACTGCCCCCCCACCTCCATTCTCCTCCTGGCATTAGGCCTAGTCAGGCCTAAGAGGCCTGAGATAACCCCCCGGCATTACCCGATAAGAGAGGACATCTCCCATGGGAGCGGAGAGGGAAGAAAGAGGAAGAGGATGACTCTGCTGATGGCTTTATAGGGCGCAGGATTTATGGGTAGAAATATGCCGTTTCCTGTGTCCACGCCTAGTGGGCGGGTACCTGGGACACCAGAGGTGTATCTCATGCAGCAGTGGCAGGGGGCACCCAGCCTAAACTGTCACACCCACGTTGGCCTGTTCTTGTGGCAGGAAGGAGGGGAGAGAAAGAATCTGTCTAGACATCTTGAGGCCTGTCTGGATTTGTACTGGGCCATGAGTCATGGCCTTACCACCACACATATACACATCCCCACTCCCCCAAAAGGGGAGCTCTGCCAGAGAAATAAAGAGGGGGAGGAGGCTGCACCTACCCCAGCCTCTGTGCTGCAAGCCAGTGGCTGACCCACGGTGGAGAACAGGCCAGAGGCCAGCACCACATCTCTCACACCCCCCAACTCCTTCAGGACACCCCCCAGATTCCCCTATTCGGATGCCTACAAAACCTCTTTGGATGCACCCAAAACCCATTTGGTACATTTAGGTAACCCCACACATTTTAATGCCCCCAGACCCACTGTAGATAACCCCAGAACTCCCTAACACTGCCCCAGACCCTTTTAGGGGGCCCCAGACCCCTTCTAGATGCCCACAAAAACCCTTTAGATGCCAAAAAAAACCCTTTCCCTGTCTCCAAATGCCCTTCGGAAGCCACTCAGACCCCTTAGCAGCAGCAATCAAGTCTGTTGCTCTGATAAATCAAATCCTTTCGTGGTTTCAGCTTTCTGACCCTGCGTTGGTACAAGTCCTCAGCGGGGCACCGGAAACAGAGAGAGACAAACATTCATCCTGTCGATAGTTCCAGGAAGAGTCCTGGCACTCCAAGGCAGGCACCAGCAGGGTGGCAGCCATGAGCTGACATCAGCCTGGCACTGGGGCTGGGCGTCCTGAGTAGCTGAGGAATCCTGGGTAACACCTGCAGAGGAACGTTGGTTCCTCTGTCGGGTAGCGCTGGCCTTAGAGACAAAGCCTTCTTTGATCTCGGCACCAGCTGCAGAGAAAGGGCCTGCACCTTCGTCCCCATTCAGATGAGACACAGCTGCCAGGAGCGCAGCTTCTCTGCTCCAGCTGTGGCATCCCGAGATGCCGAGCGCAGCCTTGCCGACAGCCTCTGCAAAGGGAACACAGCCCCTGGCAGAATCTCCCAGTGGCAGGGGACAAACAAAAGCGTTCCACAAAGGAAACCAGGGGAGTCTCTTTACCACCCCCAGGATTTCCATCAGAGGCTTTCTGCTTACCTAACTGCTCTGTTAGAGTCTACATTGATAGAAACTTCAGCTACTAGGGAAAAGCTTTAGCTGAACAATTTCCTTTTCAGCCTTTCCCTTCTGACTGACAGAGGTCAGACCCTACCTGGAGCCCACACAAGCCGAGCCCACAAAAGGGAGGCTGCAGGGCGAAGCTGCACCATCAGGGGCATCCACATTGAGGGAGGGCACTGGGAGCACTAGGAAGGGAATTTGTAGTTACTGGGAGCACTGGGAGGGACAGGAAGAACAGAGGGGCCATACTGGGAGCACTAGGAGGGCTTGGAGTCACTGGTTATTACTGGGAGCACTTGAATGGGGTTTTGCAGGTCCTGGGAGCACTGTGCTTCTAGGAGGGCAGTGGGAGCACTGTGAGGGACTGGGAGGATGCTAGGGCCATACTGGGAGCACTGCGACAGGAGGTCACTGGGTATTACTGTCAGCACTGAAACCTCTTTGGGGGCAGTGAAACTGTCAAGACAGTGGGGCCACACTGGGAGAGGCTAGAATGACACAGGGATCACTGGGAGAACTCGGAAGAGAATCTGGGGGTTCCTTGGAGAACTGGCAAGGACTGGGAGGACACTGGGACCACATTGGGAGCACTAGGAGGGCCTGGGAGGACACAGAGTGGTACTGGGAGTGCTTGGGGGAGATTTTGGAGTTACTGGGAGAGTTGGTGGGTCTGGAAGGGCACCAAGAAAGGGATCTGGGTTTCACTGGGAGCAGCAGCTGGATTGGGGAGGTCACTTGGTGTTACTGGGAGACTTGGAAAGGGATTTTGCTATTACTGGGAACACTGGGAGAGACAGGGGTGCACTAGGGTCACACTGTGAGCGCTGGGGAGCTTAGGAGAAAACTTAGTGGTACTGGGAGCAGAGCCCTCTGGACCCCTCCAGACTGCTGCTCACCAACACCGAAACCCACCCCACCACTGCTGCCACTTGCCCACCGGCCACCGCCTGCCTCTGCTTGTCCCCACCTGCTGCTACTGCTTCTCGCCACCCCAACCTCTGCCCCCCCCACCCCCAACCGCAGATCCAGACAGTCCTGGCTCCGGGAGCCTGCAGACAGCTCCAGGAACCCAGCCAGATGCAGGGCCAGGGTGCAGTCCTGTAGTTGCCACACAAGAACCCCAGAGAGCAGCAGAGGCTGGCACTGATGTGATGCACAGCAGGGAGGGCAGAGGTCACCGGGATCCCGGTGGTCAGGACAGGCTGGCACGTGCCATGCTGCTGAAGGCAGAGCCGTCTGGATGAGGGCAGAGCTGACGTGATGGGGGTGCAGCAGACGTGGTGAGAGCTGGCGCCATCATGGTGAGGGCCGACGCCATCTTAGGGGCCCCAGACTTGTTTACATGTCCCCTGACCCCCTTTGTCACCCCATAAACCCCTTTAGATGCCCCCAGCTCGCCTTCAGATGCTGGAGGAGACGTGGCTGGGGTGTCCTGAGGCTGCAGGGACACTGAAAACCAGAGTGAGACCTCCCCAAATCCAGGGGCACCCCAAAACCTGGAACCCCACAGAGACCCCTAACCTTGACACCCCATCACACCCCCTCCTTCGGGACCCTCCAGACACCCTCCCCGCGAGCCCCCCAGGGTTCCTCCAGAGGCTCCCAGACACTTCTAGATATCCCCAAACCCTTCAGATGCCTCCAAATTCCCCTTTGATAGCCTCAGACCCACTTGATATAACAGCAGACCCCCAGCACTCAGCAATTCCGGGGCTTCTGCCCCTGTGCCCGGGTAGCAGCTCAGCTGCGCTCCCTTCAGAACTTTTTCCGTTCAAATAAAAAAACCCGCACCACAAACACACACACGCCGCGCTGGGGAGGGCGGCTACCGCAGAAATGCTTCTGAATCTTGATCTTAACCGACTAAAAGGGAGAAGTTCCCAAGCGAACACAGATCTTATTTGCAGAGGGCCCCTCGTAAATGCAGTTCTGCGTGTCACCAGCACCATTTGCTCTGCATTACACATGATCTAATGCAATGTCTTTCTTAAAAAGCCAAAGCTGGTACAAAGTCTGAGTGGCACAAAGCAGCCCCACTCAGTTCAAACAGCACTGCAGTTTCACCTTGGTTAAACAGCTGCCACCTCCATTCCTGGCTTAGCTTGACACGTGGTACCTGTATTCAGTCCTAGAATTTACGATACTGAACACAAGTTTCTCTTCTGGGAAATCATGGGAACTGGAGACAAAACATTCCATGGACAGCATTTCAGTGCAATCCACTCACGCAGCACAGAGAAAGGACTCCAGAGCTTCAACCCAGTCAGTGACTTTTTATTTTTAAACAAGCCCATCACTGCCATCATGTCTGCACCAAAAGATGTTTTGATCCACAAACCAAAGCCCAGTAGAATGATTTTTGTTAGTTCTTAGTGCTCCTCTGTATTAGTCAAGAGTTCCAGTGGTCCATCTGACCCTCAGGGCCTGGGGTTGTTTATCTGGAGGAGCCTGAGGGGAGACCTCATTGCTCTCTCCAGCTCCCTGCAAGGAGGCTGGAGCCAGGGGCAGGTTGGTCTCTTCGCCCTCGTAACAAGGGAGAGGAGGAAAGTGCCTCAAGCTGCATGAGGGGAGGCTCAGGTTGAACATCAGAAAAAACTTCTTCCCTGAAAGGGTTCTCAAAGCCTGGCACAGGCTGCCAAGGGAGGTGGTTGAATCCCCATCCCTGGAGGTGGTTCCAAGAGGCAGAGAGGTGGTGCTGAGGGAAACAGTTCAGCACCAGACCAGGCAGTTAAAGAATGGTTGGACAGGGTGGTCTTACAGCTCTTGTCCAACAAAAAGAGTTCGATGACTGTAGGGCCTGAGAGCTAACTGCCCCTGGCTTAGCATTTACCAGTTTTTCATGGTAAAATGAAGACTTGACAGAGGATTTTAAAATTTTGCTACCCAGCAACATGAATAAAAGCTCCAGAAATTGGCCTGGCTACCTTGAAGTATATAAATGAGCTCAGAAAATGGCAAAAGGTTGTTGGCTTTTCCTACCTGCTGCTACCAAGGCTCACCTCAGATTCTGTACCTTGCTGTTATCACGAGGTCATCCATGTTTTCAGTCAGCTTTACTGATAGAGTAAATTCACTGTACAGTACACAGTTCTACCCATAAATTCTCCTCCAGCCATTCCCATTACAAAAATAAGAGCTCTGCAGTGAAAAACAGACACTACACACACAGTGAAGCTTCTGTAAAACCCTAAAGTAATCAGGTCAGGGGAATGAAGGGGAGACATGTCTAATGTGAAGAATAAAAGCAGATAAAGTAAGTCTTTTTTTACAGAAATAAAGACTAATCAAGCAATACTTTGTAATAAAGCAACCTTAAACACCTGCCACAGACTAACAACCCTTCTCTGCTGTACAGCTTGAGGCTGGATTTGAAAGGCAAAGTCAGCCATGAAACTGCAGTCAGCATTAAATGGCTGTAAATGCCTCTGAGATCAGTCTATGGCTGAACAGACACTTCTGAAGAGAGTAACTTCATCACCTGAACCCCACATTTCTCCTAAGTTTGCAACAACAAACACTCCATGAAGAACACAGTGGTGCCCTTGAGGGGTCACCAGTTTGCAAGCTCCAGTAGAAATGCAAAACTCAAATTATAGAAGCACTGGCAACATTTTACAGACAAGTATTGTGTGTGTGATGAGCTAAAATGTTCCCTAAAGAATTCCCCGCCTGTGTGTTTAGGAGGGTTACAAATGGCAAAGAACGTCCTCAAAAGATTCTTAAGCTTAGAAACAAGCCAGGATGCTCTAGCAAGACAAGTAGCTGTTTCTCCATTACCAAAACACGATGTCAAGCTTTGGAGAGTTTGATTTGTTCGAGTCTGTTCTCTCACCTGCATTGCTTGTCACATGGACTAACTGAAAAGTAGTATTTACTGTCTCTGCTAAATGTTCCTTTCCCACCACTTGTACTTTTTTTTCCCCTCTTAGAAGTGTTATGGCATCATCTAGGAGTAACAGAACAAAAATTCTTCTCTCCCTCAAAAGAAGTTGACAAGGAACACAAATTCATCCTTATACATGTAGTGTGTTCACCCCGACTCCAGGAAAGCTCTGCTGAGTCACAGCAAGTTGTGTTTTAAACTGACACAGTAGGAGCTGCATGGTGATTCTTTATTTTTGCATTAGTGCAAATGACAATCAAATTAGATCAAGGAATGGCTTATTTCAGAATGGGAGTTCAGCTCATTTTCCCGGCCAGTTGAACAGACAAAACACTTAGCTGTTTGCAGTGTTCTACAGTTTGCTCACTCTGAGTGAGCTATACATGCGAAAAACATGTGAATGAGCTGCACAAGAGATTATACACATCAGTTCTAGGTACCTGCTCCCTTGACACAGGGTGCCAAGAGAACAGGCTGCCATGAAGTTAGAGATCCAGACCCTGAACTAAAGGTGGGTCACCTTGCCGCAATGCAACTAAGAGGCTTTGCTGTGTCCTTCGAATAAAAGGAGGAGCAAGCCAAGCTCCCACCCCACTCGAGGAGTCCAAGCAGACTGCTCTGTTACTGTCCAGGAGCCTCCAGAGTCTCTTTGCCCAGGGTGCCTTTCCTGTGTCCTGTTCTTCAGCCCGACACTGCTCCTCTTCTTGCTGTCTCTTGCCTCGAAGTTCCACAGCAGACCTCCTCTTCCTTCTGTGCCAGATGCTGCCAAGGAAGGCGGACACAGTTAGGCCTCAGTAGTGCCAATTCCTCCCCGCCTGAGGGAAAGAGGGATCCCTACAGCCTCGCAGGGAGTTCCCCAAGGGCACCACCCAGTCAGCTACCCGCCCGTAGACACCCCCAGCTTGGCAAAGTCTTCCCACTTCAGCGTGACTCACCCATGCGGCACACAGCAGACTTCCGGTGGGGACTGGAGACGGGCACCGAGGCAGGCAAACGGAGCTGGGCATGCAAAGCAGTGGCCAGAGAGGCTGCACGACCCTGCTTACAGGGGGCTGGAGCCCCAGCTGGCATTGCAAAACGCCTGGGATGCCAAGGGCACTGACCGGGCCCTGACTTACAGGGCGGCCCTGGTCCCAAAGGCCTACGGAGGCTCCTTCTCTCCGCTTCAGGGGCATCTTGACCCAGAGCCTGCTAACGGGGTGGGCACCCCACACAGGCTGCCAGCTGAGCACAAAGGCACTCGGACCCCGACCCCGCTTACGGGTGGGTTGACACCCAGGGAGTGTTGACCTGCTTGGCCCGGCCCCACAGCTACAGGAAGAAGACTCAGCAGCCAGGCAGTGGAGCTTCATGGTCAAAGGCCGGGGGGCCTGTGTCCCCAGCCCCAAAGATTGGGGGGGGGGGTGGGGGTAAAAACACTCAGCTAAGCCCCACACACTCCCTGGCCCCTGCCTCTGAAAGGCCAGGGCCAGATCTACCCCCCCTGATTACAGGGGGGTCCCTCCTTGAACCTCCCGCCAGACACTGGCCACACACGGCCCTGCCTACAGGGCGGTGGCACTCGGCCCGGCACTCCCAAAAAGCCCCACAGAGAGCCACAGGCTCTGGCCTGCGCCCGACTTACGGGCTGGCCCTCCTGGCTGCAGCACAACACCACCTCTTCAGGAGCCCAGGGACTGACCTCAAGCCTCTAAGGGCCAGGGAAGGTTTGTTCCTGTTAGTTGCCTAAAGCAGTCTCCCCAGCCCTGCTTACAGGGATCTTGGGCTGCTGCTGGGGACAGAGAGGGACAGAAGGGGACAGAGGGCTCCACAACTCTTCACACAGGCCCCGAGTACAGGGCTGTTAAACTGACAGGGTGCCAAGAGGACAGGCTGCCATGAAGTCAGAGACCCAGGACCTGAACTACAGGTGGGTCACCTTGCCACAACACGACTAAGTGGCTTTGCTGTGTCCTTCGAATAAAAGGAGGGGCAAGCCGAGCTCCCACCCCACTCGAGGCCTCCAAGGAGACTGACCTGTTTACTGCCCAGAGCCCCTCTTTCCCTCCTGGGAAGCCTAAGCTAAGCTGCAGCATTTTCAAAGGGACCTAAAGGACAAGCAGACTCAGGCACACAGAGACAAGAGGGGCCATACGCACAGCCCTTCCCAGGAGAGGGAGCAAGCTCTGGGCAGCCACTGGTGGGGCAGCCATCCTTACCCCGGAGCAGGAGAGCAGAGTGTCAGACTTGGCCCTGCCGGGGATGCATGGAGGCAGAGGGGCCTTCACAGGTGGCCAAGGGGCAAATGTTTTGACATGCTGTGTCGGTGTGAGCTGAAATTCCCCCCCCCACCAACAACAACCAGGCTAGCCCAGTCTGGAAGCAAATGAAAAGCTGTATTTACAAGCAGATGAAATGCAATGAATATGTACAAATATACAAAATTCACAACATTCACAAAAATATACAATCAACAGAAAAAGCACAACCGATCTCCCTTTGCTTCCCCCCAAGGGGACCCTCCCAAAGGGGCCTCCCTCTCCCAGGAGCTTCCCCCCCAGACCCCCCTGGACAGAGAAGCAGAGTTTAGTTAGAGCAGAAAGTTGTTAACTTAGCTGCCAAGGTCAGTGTGTTATCTTCAGCCAGAAGAGAAGAAGAAACAGCAGCCAGACAGCCCAGCAACTGCCCCCACTGCCGAACGCAGAATGTGCCGAATGCCTACTTTGTTTTGGGTAATAGTTCTTAAACATTTCTATCTATCCAATGGAAGTGTTTAGAACAATCGTTATTTTGCTTTCTTACACCCAATAGTGACTTATTTACATTCTTTCACTTTCTCTGTTCTGAACTTTGCAAGGAAAAATTAAAAAGACAGTTTCAAACCACCACAGTCCACCCCTTCTAAACAATTCCATTGGCTGCTACTATCATTTATCTAATCTAAAATAATATCTACAACAATAGGTGAATAAAGACCATAGTCCATTCCGGCTATCTCAGATGTAGATGATTCAAAAGAGTCAAATCACAGGAAAAACAGCAAACAGCTTGTTTCCTCGCAGATGGAGCGAAGAAAGGAACAGGGACTCTCAGGTGACTCAGGGCTCTCAGGGTTCGTGCACCGTAGATCTCATGAACTCTCCTCTTGGGCGCGATGCTGTATCTGCGCAACACTCTGAATTTAACCTCTCTCAGCCAAAGTTAGATTTCTTTGTGGAATACACTGAATTTCACCATTTTCTTGCATCACCCAATAGGTGTGACCAGGACCTTCAGCAGAAACCACCCCTCGGACAGGTTTGGCCTCTCCTGAAGGAGAAAATACCCAAACAGTTTTGCCTAACAGATTCTTTTCTCTGATAACAGGAACTCTATCACCTTCTTCCTTTCGCAACAAATCTGATTGGGCAGGTCCAGCTCGATTCACTGAACCTCTACTATTCACCAACCAGGTTGCTTGTGCTAAATGTTTCTCCCAGTTTTTCAAAGATCCACCCCCCATGGCTTTGAGAGTGGTTTTCAGCAAACCGTTGTAGCGTTCGATCTTCCCTGCAGCTGGTGCATAGTAGGGAATGTGGAATATCCACTCGATGCCGTGCTCTTTGGCCCAGTTTTTTACAAGATTGTTCTTGAAATGAGTTCCGTTGTCTGACTCAATCCTCTCTGGAGTTCCATGTCTCCACAGGATTTGTCTTTCCAGGCCAAGAATGGTGTTACGTGCAGTTGCATGAGGAACTGGATAAGTTTCCAGCCATCCAGTGCTTGCCTCTACCATAGTCAGCACATACTGCTTACCAGATGGAGAACGAGGTAGAGTGATGTAGTCAATCTGCCAGGCTTCACCATACTTGTACTTGGACCATCGGTCACCGTACCACAAGGGCTTGATCCGCTTTGCCTGCTTAATAGCAGCACAAATGTCACAGTCATGGATGACTTGTGTGATAGCATCCATGGAAATGTCAATGGATCTGTCACGAGCCCATCGGTAGGTTGCATCTCTGCCTTGATGTCCTGACGAGTCATGGGCCCACCGAGCTAAGAACAGCTCACCTCGGTGTTTCCAGTCAAGATCAGGATCAGGATCAGAGTTTGTGTCCACCTGGGAAACTCTTGCAGCTAGATCTGCCTGATGGTTGTGTTGTTGTTCCTCAGTAGCTTTGCTCTTAGGAATGTGAGCATCGATGTGTCTCACTTTCACTGGGATTCTCTCAATGCGAGCAGCAATGTCTTGCCACAGATCTGCAGCCCAGATTGGCTTTCCTTTCCTCTGCCAGCCATTCTTCTTCCAGTCTTTCAGCCAACCCCACAAGGCATTGGCTACCATCCACGAGTCGGTGTAGAGATAAAGCTTTGGCCATCTCTCACGTTCAGCTACGTTAAGAGCTAGCTGGACAGCTTTTACCTCTGCAAATTGACTGGATTCTCCTTCTCCATCTCTCGCTTCTGCAACTCTGCGCGTTGGGCTCCACACTGCAGATTTCCATCTCCGCTTGTTCCCAACAAGACGACAGGAACCGTCTGTGAACAAAGCATATCTCTTTTCATCATCAGACAGATCACTGTAAGGAGGAGCTTCCTCAGCACGAGCTACTCTCTCCTCTGGAGGTTTTGCACAGCTTGTGCCTTCTGGCCAGTTTGTGATCACCTCCACCAAACCAGGCCTTTCGAGATTTCCCATTCGAGCTCTCTGTGTTATCAGAGCCATCCACTTAGACCAGGTAGCATCTGTTGCATGATGTGGTGAAGAACCTTTGCCTTTGAACATCCAATTCAGAACTGGCAATCTAGGAGCTAGAAGAAGTTGTGACTCAGTTCCGATCACTTCAGAAGCAGCTTTCACTCCTTCATAAGCAGCTAAAATCTCTTTCTCTGTTGGAGTGTAGTTTGCCTCTGAGCCTCTGTAGCCACGACCCCAGAAACCAAGAGGACGTCCTCGTGTCTCCCCTGGAGCTCTTTGCCATAAGCACCAGGTTGGACCATTGTCACTCGCGGCCGTGTACAGAATGTTCTTAATGTCTGGACCAGTTCGGACAGGTCCCAGACCCATCGCTTGGACTACCTCTCGCTTGATCTGGTCAAAGGCTGCTTGTTGCTCAGGACCCCATTGGAAACTGTTTCTCTTTCGAGTCACATCATAGAGAGGTTTCACAATCTGACTGTATCCAGGAATGTGCAGTCTCCAAAATCCCACTATGCCTAAGAAACGCAGAGTTTCTTTCTTGTTGATGGGATTTGCCATGGTGGAGACTCTGTTTATCACATCCATTGGGATGTGACGGCGACCATCTTGCCACCGCACTCCCAGAAACTGGATTTCTCTGGCAGGTCCTTTCACCTTGTCTCGCTTGATAGCGAAACCAGCTTGCAAGAGAATGTCAATGATTTTGTTACCTTTCTCGAAGACTTCTTCAGCAGTCTCACCCCAGACGATGATGTCATCGATGAACTGAATGTGTTCTGGAGCTCCACCTTTCTCCAAAGCATCATGGATCACTGCATGGCAGATGGTTGAACTGTGAATCCACCCCTGGGGCAAACGATTGAATGTGTACTGAATGCCTCTCCAGGTGAAAGCAAACTGAGGCCTGCATTCCTCTGCTATGGGAATAGAGAAGAAAGCATTAGCAATGTCTATGGTAGCATACCATTTGGCCTGCTTGGATTCCAGCTCATATTGGAGTTCCATCATGTCTGGTACAGCTGCACTCATGGGTGGAGTTACTTCATTCAAGGCACGGAAATCAACTGTCAGACGCCACTCTCCATTCTGCTTTCTCACAGGCCAGATTGGACTGTTGAAAGGTGAATGAGTTTTGCTGATGACCTTCTGACTCTCCAACTGACGAATCAAGTTTTGAATGGGCACCAAAGAGTCACGGTTGGTTCTGTATTGTCTGTGATGCACAGTTTGAGAAGCAACCGGCAGCTTTACATCCTCTATCTCATGTTGTCCCACAACTGCAGATTCATCTGAAAGCTCAGGTCTAATGGACAACTTCAATTTTCCTCCATCAATTTCTACAGTTGCTATTCCAAAAGCCCATTTGTAACCCTTAGGGTCTTTAAAACGCCCTTCTCTCAGAAAGTCAATTCCCAAAATACAAGGTGCATTAGGACCTGTTACAATAGTATGTTTCTTCCACTGCTTCCCAGTTAAGCTTATATCAACCTCTATCTTAAACAACTCTTGAGATCCACCAGTGACTCCCTGAATAGTTATAGATTCTCCCCCTTGATAATTTGATGGTATTATGGTGCACTGAGCTCCTGTGTCAACCAAGGCCCTGTACTTCTGAAATTTTGAAGTGCCAGGCCACTGGATGTACACATCCCAATAGATTCTGTTATGTCCATTATCCCTTACCTCCCCCTGGCGGAAGGCAGGGCACCCCTAATGGTGGGGATTACCTCCACATGTACAGCTGGCACAATGTCCAGCACCAGAATTAGGATCACTGTTGGAGCTATCAGAGTTGTTCTGGGAAACTGAGGAAGCGACAGCTACCCTCCTGGTATTGCTACCTTGGGATCTGCCCCTCTGCAGCTCCCGTAACCTCTTGAAAAGATCAGAAGTTGGTTGACCATCCCATCTGTTCATGTTCTCACCAAACTGATCATGCAGAGTTATCCAGATACTGCCACGTGATTGCCTCTGCTGTCTGTTTTGGTTTGACCTATTCTGGAATGGCCTTCTTGGAGCACGTCTGTTCCTAACAGCTGAAACTTGTATCCATCTGGAGGAAGAGGAATCAGAATCATCCCCCTTCATCAAGTTGGATATGGAGGTTTTAAGTTCCTCCTTCAGCTCTTTCATGCAATTCTCCATCTTTCCAGACAGAGTTTCAATGGCTGAAACCAAAGAAGTACGTGCAAGACTATCCTCCAATTGCCTCATTTGGTCAGTAAAATGGCCAACAGTGGGAGGCACTCCACCATAATTTCTTGCCACAATCCTGCTTGCCAGAATAGTAGCATAATTAGGAGGAGCAAGCTTAATGAGCTTTTTGGCAAGGTCTGTTCCAACAGGAATTTCGTCAGGATTCAGAGTCTTATGATCTCCGTATATTATTTCTCTCACAGCAAATTCTCTCAGACGCTTGATTCCCTCAGCTATTGTGGTCCAAGGCTTAGGGTTCCATGGTAAATCATCTCTGCTGGGGTACCTCAGCGAGACTGCCAATAAGAGGCGTGCCCACAGAGAAGCTTTACCAATGCACTTGCCTAGGTGCCTGTCTATGCCTGTATCCTTTGAGAGCATCCCCAACTGAGAGGCCGACTTGTCACCTACCACCAATGCTGGGGCTCCCATATCAAAACACCTGGCTAGCCAAGACAGGACTGGCTCATTATCTCCTCTGATGTAATCCTTCCTCACATGTCTAATTTCCTGTCTGGGTGCATTAGCTGACTGTATGTCATCCTCATCATCATCATCATCATCATCCTGAGGTCGCTGTCCCCATAATCCTATTTTAATCCTCCGTTGAATTTCCTTGAGTTCAGAGGCACTGCCTGCAGTTGCTAATTCAGCAGGGTCTACATCTCCATCATCCATGTGGGGTCTCAAAAGGTCTGCCAGAGTTTTAAGGCTAACCTTCTCTTCCTCACCAGAAGGATCTTTCTTAACAGAGGGACCCTGAGTAGAAGGACCCTCATCTCCATCTGCACCATCTCCTGCAGCATCTGCATCTCCTCCTGTAGCTCCTTTACGCTTTCTGCTTACAGTGGCCACCAAATTTACTGGACTGGCTTTCACATTCACAGCAGAGTTGGAGGGAGTAGAGGAATTTTGTGCAGGGTTAGCAGGAGCAGAGGGAGTCTGTGCAGGGTTGGCAGGAGGTGTGCTTTGAGATCCTGCAGACACTGCTGCGTCCGTCTGGGCAGCAGAGGGAGGAGGAGGAGACTGTGCCTCGTTAATGGCGTCTGCCTGCACAGCTATGTCTGTCTGCGCAGCCATTTCTCTCTGTGTAACTATGTCTGCCTGGACAACCATTTCTCTCTGTGTAACCATGTCTGTCTGCACAACCATTTCTCTCTGTGTAACTATGTCTGTCTGCGCATCCATTTCTCTCTGTGCAACTGTGTCTGTTTGTGTACCCCTCTCTGCCCGTGTATCCCTCTCTGCCTGTGTAATCAAGTCTGTCTGTGTCGCCGAGTCTGTCTGTGTAACTATGTCTGCCTGTGTACCCGAGTCTGTTATCTCAGATTCTGGCAAAGGTCCCGCAGCTACTGCTGCTGGCTCTGAGTCAAAACTATCGGCAGCTTTCTCACAAACCTGAACTGTGATTTCCTGGTCACCGTAATCAGAAACCAATTCTGAACCTCTCTGAGCTTTTCTATGTTTCTTCTTACATCTACGCAGGTTGGAAGAGTGAGTAGCCTTACGTCTTTCTTGACACAGTGCTATCAGCAGCCATATGATTATTCCAAGAAACAACAAAATTAAGGCTAGCACAAGATATCTAGGGTACCACTGGTTCCAAAGACCCTCTGTAGTTGTAAGAGGAGTAACAAACTCAAATGTGTCTGCTAGCAGATTCATAGTTGAGTTACCATATCTTCTAAGCCCAATAAGACCACAACAGAATTCAACAGCATTCAGTAACTTGTTCTTAACCCAAAGAAACGATTTATATGCCACATATCTCACAATCTTGTCTATCATGCAGGAAACAGCCCATCTGTAGACAATCACACTGATAACAGAGGAAATAAAATTACTCAAAATCCAAAACAGCTTCATTTTGCTTCCTAATCTGAGCAGGAATAAATCATACAAGCAATCGAGCCCCACGTTGGGCGCCAAAAATAAAAAGTGTGTCGGTGTGAGCTGAAATTCCCCCCCCCCCACCGACAATAACCAGGCTAGCCCAGTCTGGAAGCAAATGAAAAGCTGTATTTACAAGCAGATGAAATGCAATAAATATGTACAAATATACAAAATTCACAACACTTACAAATATATACAATCAACAGAAAAGCACAACCAAGCTCCCTTTGCTTCCCCCCAAGGGGACCCTCCCAAAGGGGGCCTCCCTCTCCCAGGAGCTTCCCCCCCCAGACCCCCCTGGACAGAGAAGCAGAGTTTAGTTAGAGCAGAAAGTTGTTAACTTAGCTGCCAAGGTCAGTGTGTTATCTTCAGCCAGAAGAGAAGAAGAAACAGCAACCAGACAGCCCAGCAACTGCCCCCACTGCCGAACGCAGAATGTGCCGAATGCCTACTTTGTTTTGGGTAATAGTTCTTAAACATTTCTATCTATCCAATGGAAGTGTTTAGAACAATCGTTACTTTGCCTTCTTACACCCAATAGTGACTTATTTACATTCTTTCACTTTCTCTGTTCTGAACTTTGCAAGGAAAAATTAAAAAGACAGTTTCAAACCACCACACACGCCCCGAGTACAGGGGGGTGACGCTGGCCAGGCCACCAGCAGCCAAGAAACTGCCGGGGCTGTTTAAAGGGCCCTCCCCTGCTTACAGAGGGGGCTGGGGTCCAGGCTGCTGCATTTCCTCCAGAGGCATGGAGACGTCAGCTCTCACCCTACTTACAGAGTGGGCAGTCTCAGGCAGCCAAAGGAGCAAGGCGGCAAAAGGCCAACAAGAGCAAAAGCAAAGACCAAGCCCTCCTTACAGGGAGGTCGCCCAGCACAAAGCTAGTCAGGGCACCCTAACGGTGCTGGCAAATACCTTGTGTTACCACAGCCAAATTGAGAGGGAGGTCTCTTTGCCCAGGGCGCCTTTCCCGTGTCCCGTTCTCCAGCCTGACGCTGCTCCTCTTCTCGCCGTCTCTTGCCTCGCAGTTCCACACAGGCCTCCTCTTCCTTCTGTGCCAGCTGCTGCCAAGAAAGGCGGACACAGTTAGCCCTCAGTAGCGCCAATTCCTCCCCGCCCTAGGGAAAGAGGGAGCATTCCCCCTAAATCATTAATTTATCTTTTCTATTCAAAATATAATTTCTCTCCTTGTATTATCTCAGCTTTTATTTTCAACATTTTCATCCTCTGCTCTACAGATTTTCTTTGCAATTCCAGGCACAATGTTCCCTCTGCCGACCCCAAGCCACCTTATTTTTTCCCAGCCAAAACATATCCTTTTCCCCCTCCATCTTTCCTGAGCTCTTCCTTCCCATTGCTCTCCATCCTAAATAAGCTCTGATTTTCTCTCTAAAATCTTTATTTTGGTCCCCTACACATTACCTTTGCCTTTCACTTCAGCATCTTGTCTCATAGGTATTTACCTTAGGTCTTTCCCCTCTGTATCAGCTCTGCCCCTGCCTAATTACCAAAGCTTTTCCCTCCAAAATCTTCTGGTTTATCCCTTGTAAAAACAAAAAACTTCCCTCCAAAATATCACCTTTGTGTCCTCTTATTTGTGTCAGGCTTTCCTGCAGTTTTGTTTCTTCCCCAGAGATCTGCTCAGCTTTTTCCTCCAAAATGTCACTTCTCTGTTTCTATATCTCTCAGTTTTCTCTCCAAAACATTTGTTCTATATAAAAAAAAATAAAACCAAAAACACAACCAAAAAAAGTTTTAAGCTATACAGGACAGTACCTCAGATTTTAATAAAACAGAAATTTCCCCCGAGTCGATTCACCTCCCCACGGATCAAGCTCCCCTTGTACCCTCACAAATCCCACCAAAACCCCCGAGGTGTCTGCCCAGTCTTCTTGCAGCCCCAGCTCTGTCCTAGGACAACCCTCCAAGACCACCAAATTCAGCGGGGCTGCAGGCTGCGCTTCAGCCCTCCCCCCCCGGCACAGCCGGGATCTCTGTCCTTTCCCATTCCCGCTCCCACAGCTCTTGAGGAGCGTGGGGCGGAGGCAGAGGCGCGTGCCGCCCCTTCTGGCGGGAAGAGCGGAGCGGCGGCGCCGGGACCCTCAGGGCGCTCACAGCACCCCCCGCACTGTGACGCTCAGATGCCTCCGCCACCCCTGAGGTTATTAAAAACAATATAGATGTGCATACGTTCTAAGGTATATGTGAAAGTACCTAAGGTATTTATTTTAAAAACTCCCCTTTAAGTTGCTTCAGCTCTGCCCCCATCCAAGCTCACTCTGCTTCCCCTCACGCACCTCAGCCGTTTTCCCTCACGAATCCGCCAGAAGCCCCGAGGTGCCCGCCCAGCTCTCTAACAGCCCCAGCTCTGCCCCCGCACGACTTCAAGAGCCACCCTCGCAGCCCACCCCGTTCAGCGGGGCTTCAGCCCACCCTCCCCGCCACAGCCAGGCATCTCCGGCCGTTCCAGTTCCCGCACGGACACCGTCTGAGGAGCCCGCGGCAAGGCAGGGAGCGGCGCGCGACGGCCTCCGTGCCGCGACAGGGCGGGAAGGCAGCCGCGCCGGGACCCTCAGGGCGCTCACAGCGCCCGCCCCCACCGCAACGCCTGGTGTGGCGCTCAGAGACATCCCCCCGCTTCCCGTCACCATTGATGTTCTTCTATTAAAAAACAACACAAATATGTGCACCTTCAAAGCCATGGATGAGAGCACCTCGAGATATTTACTGAAAAAATTTCCCCTTTTCAGTTGCTTCAGCTCTCCCCCGATCAAGGTCCCACCCACGCACCTCGGCGTTCCCCTCACGAATCCGCCGAAACCCCAGCGGCGCCTGCCCAGCTCTCTATCAGCCACAACTCTGTCCCCGCACGACTTCGAGAACCACTCTCGCAGCCCACCCAATTTACCGGCACCTCAGCCTCGGATTCAGCCTTCCCGCCAGAGCCGCCCAGCATCTGTCCCTTTGAATTTCCTCAGGGACGCCCTGGGGCGGGGCCGGGGCGGAGAGGTAAGCGGCGCGTGCCGCCCCTTGAGGGGGAGGTGAGACAGCCCCGCCCAGCACCTCCGCCCCTCACACAGTCCTCCGCCTCCCCGGTGTAACGCTCAGACCCTTCAGCCACCCCTAGTGTTCATTCTATTGATTATGTCTATGGCAATGTATGTTTTAAGCTACATAGGAGAGTACCTCAGATTTTAATTTAAAAAAAAGTCTCTCTAAGCTTCTTCAGGTCTCCCCTGATCAAGCTCTCCCTGTTCCCTCTCCCACACCTGGGCTCTTTCCCCTCACGGATCCTCCAAACCCTCTCTGAGGCGCCGCCAGATCTCCGCCACAGATCCCCTTCAAGAGCGACTTTCGAAGCCCACCGAGTTCAGCGGCGCCTCAGGCTGGCATTAGTCCTGCCAGAGCCGGGCACCTCTGGCCGTTCGAATTCCCGCGCCGACGCCCTGTGAGGAGACCGGGACGAGTGCCGGCCCCTCGGGGCGCGGAGAAGGTGAGGCGGCTCCGCCCAACACACCAGGCACTCAGAGACTCCGTCACCGCCCCCTGGTGTGACCCTCACAGACCCTTCATCCACCCCTGCTGCTCTCTCTATTAAACAGATCTATATCGATGTATGTTCTAAGCTACACAGGAGAGTACCTCAGGATTTAAAAAAAAAAAACAAAAAAAACCAAAAACCACCAAAAAAGGCCTCTCTAAGCGACTTCAGGTTCCCCGTGCTCA
>NW_026539279.1:0-63175 GCF_027791375.1 Indicator indicator | reverse complement strand
CGGCGCTCTGGGGGCGGGAGGGGGGGGGGGCCTGCACGGGGGCCGCACCCCCCGCCACCCCCGTAGCTGGGTGGGTGGCATCACCTACACATGCCCATGGGTCTAGAAGCCACCTGGGTCTACCAGGAGGAGCCTGGCATGAGTGGGTGACCCTAAAGCTGCTGAGGAAAGAGGGCACTGTGGTGGGAAGACCTGCCCCGAGGCTGGCATGGAAAGCTCTGCACACAGAGTGCTGGCACGGCTGGGCTGCTCTGGCTGCAGAGTGGCACAGGGGATGGTGGAGGTGGCACTGGGGCAGCTGGGCACAGCCAGTGTCTGCTGGTCCTGTCCATGGCCAGGACACCAGCAACTCTGGTGCCACACTGAAACTGGTTCCTCCTGAGGAGCCCAGCAGCTTCTGGTGCCCATGGAGGTGGTACTGAGAGCAGAGACCTGCCCCTCGTCGCTGACCTGGGATGGGTCACAGAGGGCAAATGCCCCCACTTTGGTGTGCAGGGAGGTTGCATGGTGCAGAACCAGCCCCACCATGGGAGGCAGGGGTGATGGAGAGCAGCCCCTGCTCAGCCTGGGGCTGGCATGGTGGAAAATGTTCCCTGCAGAGATGCAGAGGGCATTAGGATGGAGCTCGGTGCCCACAGCCTGCAGGGGGTGCCAGGGTGGAGGACAGCCCCCCATGATTGGGGGTGCCAAGGGGGACCTCATGGATGGAAGCTGCTGGTGCCATTTGCCACATGTGGGACTTGTCTTTGCTCAGGGAAACCACCACAGGCAGTCATGGGGCCGCCAGAAGGCTCTGGGCCTTCACCCCCTGGTCCCCAGACCCTGAGGGCAGAGCTGAGACCCTCAGCCAGAGGTGGGCCCTGGGGGGAAGGTTGGTGGTGGAACCATGGCAGGGGGCATCCAGCCGTGGGGGGCAGGGGCACATCTGAGAGCAGCCACTTAAGGAGGCAGCAGCTGGCAGCAGAGGGCAGACTGTTCCTGTCTGTGCCCACTCTGGGCTGTCTGTAGGGAGATGCTGTGGGGCAGGAGTGGGGTGCCAGGAGTGGGGTGCTGAGTACTGGTGGTTGGTGCTGGAGCAGGGTGCCAAGAGCAAGGTGCTGGGCACTTGTGGTTGGTTCTGGGCGCTGGAGCAGGGCGCCAGGAGCAAGGTGCTGGGCACTGGTGGTTGGTGCTGGGTGCTGGAGCAGGGTGCCAGGAGCAAGGTGCTGGGCACTGGTGATTGGTGCTGGGTGCTGGAGCAGGGCACCAGGAGCAAGGTGCTGGGCACTAGTGGTTGGTGCTGGGTGCTGGAGCAGGGTGCTAGGAGCAGGGTACTGGTGGGGGGGTGCCAGGTTCTGGATCAGGGTACAGTTAGGGGTGCTAGCTGCTGGATCAGGATGCCAGGAGAAGGGTACTGGTGGGGGGTGCTGGTTGCTGGAGCATGGTGCCAGGAGTAGAGTACTGATGGGGGGGTGCTGGGTTCTGGATCAGGGTGCCAGGAGTGAGGCGTTGGGTACTGGTGGTTGGTGCTGGGTGTTGCAGCAGGGTGCCAGAAGCAAGGTGCTGGGCACTGTAAGGGGTAGTGGGTACTGGTGGGGTAGCGCTGGAGCAAGGTGCCAAGAACAGGGTACTGGTGGGAGGTGCTGGATGCTGGTGGGGGTGCTGGATCAGGGCACTGGTTGGGGTGCTGGGTGCCACTCTGCTGGCACTGCACATGTGCAGAGGGGGAGGGAGACAGCTCAGCCCTGGCAGCCGGAGCTGCAATTTTGTTGTCAGGGCACAAAAGCAGAAGCCGTGGGCAGGGAGGAGGAACAGGGAGTGGTGCTGGCATTGGTGCTAGGATTGGTGCTGAGAGCAGTGCTGGCACCAGTGCCAGGACCAGTGCCAGGACCAGTGCTGGGACCCAACACTGCTGCTGCTGCCCCCTACCCTGCTGCCCCACTGCTGCCCCTCACTGCCCGTGCCCCTTGCCCACCCAGCCGGGCAGATGCTTGGAACTTCCAGTGGTGGCACCAGATCTAAGCCCCCTCTGCTGGAACCCTGGCACGGCAGGAGAGGGCCAGCCCCACCCCCTGTCCCCTCCTCTGGAACTCCACTCACCCTGTTGGCACCGGCACTGGCATTTTTGGGGTGGAATCCGCCCCTGCTGGGTGCCGTGATGCAGGCAGTGCCAGCGCAGCCTGCAGCCCGGAGCTGGCGTTGCCATGGCAATGGCTGAGCGTTGAATCCAGCGCTGGCAGGCGGCGGGTGAGGAGGAGGAGGAGGCACCCAAGTGAAGAGGAATAGCCAGCAACTGCTCCCTGCTCGCTAGGCTCATGGCATGCACCTCCTCTGGGAGCACCCCCGCGGGTCAGCCTGGCTAGGGAGCCCCTTAGGGCAGCACCACAGCCTGGCACAGCACCAGCTCCCGGCACGGCACTGGCTCTTGGCACGGCACCACCTGGTCGTGGCACTGCATCTCCTCCTGGCGTGGCGGCTCACCCCGGTACAGCACCTTAGCCTGGCACAACACCGATCCCGGCTCGGCCTGGTGCCACCTCGTGCCCACCATGTGCCAGGGCTGCCTGGCATGGAGCCGGCTGCCGCCATTGCCTCTGCCTTAGGGGCCGCAGCGGAGGGTGGGTCGCGGGGGGGTTGTTTGGGGACCAGAGCCTGAGCCGAGCCTCGGCTGGTTCCTCCTCTTCCTTTTCCCCACCCTCTGCCCCCATGGCACCCACGGTGGGCAGGCAGCCGGAACCCCGGGGGCGGGCAACCCCCTCGCCTCCGTAAACTCGCCCAGGGCCCACAGCGTCTCCGCTGGGTGTCCAGGGTGGGGCTTTTGGGGGTCTGTTTTTCGGGGGACATGACCCGGACTCTGCCCTGCTGAGGGCCGTGTGTGGCAGCTGCCCGCCGCAGGTGCCTGGTGCCCGCGGGCCGTGCCCAGCTGGACCATGAAGAAGTTTGCCTCCACGCGCAGCCTCAACAAGATCCTGCAGCAGTGCGACTCCTCGTCCCGCGAGTACGAGGAGATCCAGGCCGTGGAGAAGAAGTGGCACCTCCACCTTGCCACCCCGCGAAGGCTGCTGGACAGGAAGGGCAAAACGATGCCATCTCTCTTCCTTGCAGCGCCACCACCCCCCAAGAGAGCCCCCAGCACCACCCTCACCCTGCGCTCTAAGTCCATGACTGCCGAGCTGGAGGAGCTGGGTAAGGGCTTCGGCTGGGCACGGCTGGGAAGGAAGGCTGCTGGGGTATGGTGTGGGCATGGGGCGGCAGAAGCCATGCTCAGCTCTGCCTTCACGCAGGGTGGGCAGGGGAGGGAGCAGCAGAACTTACTCTAGCTCCATCTCCGTGCAGGGGGTGCATGGTGGGGGTGCATGGGGGGCATGTGGGGAGGGGGATGGAGCAGCAGAGCCCATCCTGTGGTGCCCATCTCCAAGGGAAATGCATGGGCAGGGGCACAAGGAAGCTCCTTATGCCAGGCTGCCCATTGTGGTGGTGTGGTGGATGAGACCCTGTTGGCAGAAGGGTGCAGGACCCTCCCCCACAAAAAGGCTTGGGTTGTGCCCCACCCAGGCTCTGTCCCTCCCCAGGCTGCGCCCACCTCACAGATCTCCCCCAGGCTCTTCCCTCCCAGGCTGTACCCCTCTAGACTGTACCACCCTGAGCTGAGCCCCCCAGGGCTGTGCCCACCAAGAGCTGTGGCCTCCATACCCACCTGTGCCTGTGCCCACATCTCCTGCAACCCCCACCCACCCTGCCCACGCCTCCAGCTGCCCTGGCAGCCCCAGCCCTCAGCTCCCAGTGTTGCTTAAAGCCCCCACGCCCACTCCTGCCTGGCATCCACAGATCCTGTGCCCAAGCCCTGCACTCTGCTCAGCTCTGGTGCCCACTGAGCCCAGCCCTTCCCAGCTGTCCTGGTGCCCACTGAACCCAGCCCTTCTCAGCTCTTCTGGTGCCCTCCTTAAGCCCCGTGCCACAGGGCAGCTAAGGTAGGCACTCCCTGGTGGTGGCAGTGCCAAGGTTGGCTGGCAGAGCAGTGGTCCTTAGGACCTGAAATGTGGAGGGACCCTGCTCTGGTGCCACACGAGCTTGACTCTGCCACGATGGGTAGTTCCAGACTGGTGTAGGGTAGGATGTTGGATGTACCATGGGGAACCCACCAAGAGCATGGGCAGAGCGTGGGGCACCCACTCCAGCAGTGCCCAGTGCCAACTTGGGCCAGGCTCCTGCTCTTCTTGTGCTGGTTGTGCTGTGGTGGGGGTGCAGGGCTGGGTTTGGTGGCCACAGCCTCTCGTAGAAGGGCACCTTGAAGATTATCAAAGTCCAACCTCCTGCGTGGGAGGAGAACCCACCAGAGGGGCAGGAAGCCAGGCAGGGACCCACCACCTTCCCTTTCTTTCAGGGCTTTGACTGAAGGTCCAGAACCTGTCCCATTCTGCTCCCTGTCCCCGAGTCATGTCCAACCCCGTGGGGTTCCCTGGGAAGACCTGGACTGTGGGAGGGTCAAGCTCATGGTCAGCCATGGGGCTGAAGGGACAGCTCTGGAGTGTTTAAGGGTTTGTAGCAGCTGCTTGGTGGCTTCTTTTCTGCTGAGCTCACTGCCTTGGTTCCCCCCCTCTCTCCCTGCTTCTCCAGCCCTTGGTGCTGAAACTGAAGGTGTGGTGGCCACCAGCAGCCCTGAGGAGAGGCCTCAGAGCATCCCATTTGTGCCACTCGGGGTTCTTCCCTTTGCAGCCAGCCTGGGGCTGATGTTACACAATGGTGATGGTGTCTCACCAGCTCCTTGCCTCAGAGGACGCCTTCCCCAGCTTCACCTGCCCTCAGCAGCTTGAGCCACACCTCGTGACAGAGGGATGAGCCAACCTGGGACCCCAAGTCCAGCCTTGGGCAGGGGGGTTGCCAAGTGGGGTGTGGGGACCTCTCCACCAGACAGGTGTGAGGAAGGGTCCCTGGGCTGGGGTGAGCAGAACTGGTGGGGCTGGAGGAGAGGGAAGGCACAAAGAGCAGAGCCAGCAGCTCTGCCAGAGGATGCATCAGCACTGAGTCCTCATCTCCAGGAGGCTTTGGCATTCCAGACACTGCCTCTTGTGCCTGGAGAGGGCTGGGGAGCTGCAGCTGTCTCCTGGGAGAGGAACGTGGGGATGTGTCATAGTCCTCACCTTCTCCAGGAACCACCACAGTGGTTGGGCTCTGCTCCACATCCTTGGAGCAGGGAGAAGGCTGAGCCCTGTCCCACCACACGGCCCCAGGGATGTGCTGCTGGTGGCACATCCCCCAGCTCTGCTTGGGTTTGGGGCAGGTCCCACCCAAGCCTCAGTGGTGAGAAGGTTCAGAGCCTCATCTCCTCTCCTGAGGGGACAGTGCTGGTGGGGAAAGGAACATCTCCACCTGCAGCTTCTTAGCAGGACCTTGGTTGGATGGTTCCAGTCCCTTTGTCCTCGCAGCCTGGCCCTGTCCTGCAGCTGTGTTGGCATCTTCTGGCACGTTGGACCAATCCCTTGAGGAGCAGCTTCCCAGCAATCCTCCTGACCATGCTGGAAGCCAAGGAGATGCCTCCTTAGGGGGCATGGAGAGACTAGCAGCTCTTAAAGGAGTTTCCTCCATGGCTGGGGCATTAAAGCCCACCCAGACCTCCTGATCTTCCTTCCCTCTGCTCTCCTGGTCTGAGAAGGAAGAGGAAGGAGGAGGAGGGCTCACCAAGGGCTGGTCCAGTGGTGGGGCTGTGGAGAACCCAGCTTGGTTTGGTCCTTGCTCAGCCATGGGTCCAGGATAGGCTTTGGCCACCCCCAGGGGGATGCATGAGGAGCTGCAGCACCCCAAGAGCCCAGGGAGCGAGGCTGGGCTGGGGGGAGCAGAAGGTGCATGCCACTCATGATGTCTTCTGTTTCTTGATTCCAAGCCTCCATGAGGAGAAGAAAAGGGGGTGAGTGAAACCAAATGTGTCCTGGGGCTCCCCCTTTCCCACCAGCACCCACCCAGGCACTCGAGGAGGTGCACCCCAGCTCCTTGTCCCCTGCTTGTCACAGGGAATGGCTCAGCTGCAGGGAGCTCCCAGGGGCTCCTCCACCCCCCACACCATGTTGTCATTCCTTGGTGTTTGCTCTGCGGGGAAAGGGCCTGGTGTAGGAATGTCCCCATGGGTGGGGTCCTGAGAAGAGGCTCCTCCAGCCCCTGGAGCTCAGCCAAGTGATGTGGCAGCCATGCTCTTTGCCATGTCCAGCACTGCAGGTCCTGCTGCTCCTGGTGGTCCCCAAACCAAGGAAGTCCCTGAGGATGGACCTGGGCTGTGGGCAGGCTTTAGTGGCAGCTCCAAAGGCTTACCCAAGCCATAGAGTCCTAGAGTCACAGGCTGGCTTGGGTTGAAGGGACCTTTAAAGCTCTCCTAGTCCCCCTTTAACTACTAGAAGACCAGGTTGGAAGGACATCAAGGATCATCTGGTCCAACTTTTCTTGGCCAGATTGGCCTGGTCTGAATCTTCAAGGTGTTAATTGTCAGGGAAACCCCAACAGTTGGCTGAGGAGGAGCTGGTTTGGCTTCTGAGTGTCCTGGATTGGGTTAGAGAGGGCCACCTCCCATGGAGGCCACATTGTTGGTGCCCAGGCTGGCTGCAGTGAAGCTGGTTGCAGGAGGGCTCTGTACGTGGTGGTTGTGGAAGGGACATTGCCTGAGGGACTCTACAGAAGCAGGAGGTTCTTGTCAGGGTTGAAAGCTCCTGGATGGAGCAAAGACATCACCCTTGTCCTGGCCCTGCAGTGTGGACTCTTCTGCATTGGTGGTGGTCAGAATAGTTTTGGTTGGAGAAGCCCTTTAAGATCATCCAGTCCAACTGTTGACTGCCAGGGCACCACCAAACCATGTCCCTCAGCAACACATCTCCACAGCTTTGAAGGTCCTCTAGGGGATGAGGACTCAGGGTTGGGGGGGACTCAGGCTCATTCTGAAGATCAAAGTTAGATCTGGGCCAGAATTTGCTCTTTTTCTAATGGAAGGATGAAGGTTCCTCATCATGTGGGACAACCAAGAATGGTCCCTGCCATGGGAGGTGGCAGGACAAACCCTGGAGGTCAGGCAGGCTGGTCCAGGAGTGCTAGAGATGCAGCAGGTGCAGCTCGGGGTGCTGGTGACTGGTTGTGCATTGTGGTGCTTGAGTGGCTCCAGAAACACCTCCAAAACCTTCCTTAGCTGCTGGCTGGGGAAGGAGGAGACACCCCAACAGCCACTTCCCCACTGCACAGAAAGGGTTGGGTTGGAAGGGACCTTAAAGATCATCCAGAATGCCATGGGCAGGCACACAGGGCAGGCACACCTCCCACCAGCCTGGGTCACTCAAGGCCTCATCCAGCCTGGCCTTGAACTCCTCCAGGGAGGTGTTGCTGATGCTCCGCAGGCTGCAGGGACCAGGTGGAGATGGGTGTGCCAAGGGAGCTGCCTGGGCATGGTGCTCCCTGACCTGTTGATTCTCCCTTGGGTTGCAGAGAAGCTGGATGAGATCCTGGCTGCCGCCGAGCCAGCACTGAGGGCGGACATGGTGGAAGCGGACTCCAGGGCAGCCACCGTCAAGCAGCGGCCAACAAGCCGCAGGATGACCCCCGCAGAGATCAGTGTGAGCCAGCGGGCAGCCGGGCACCGTGCCGGGGCTGGGAGCACCGCTGCCAAGGCGGGGGGCACCACTGCCAGGGCTGGGGGCACTGCTGCCAGGGCTGGGGGCACCACAGGAGGCAATGCAGCTGGGGGCACCGCTGTGGGTGATGGCACTGGAGGACAGCAGCATGGCTGTGGGACAAGGGCTGGAGGGACATCAGCATGGCTGTGGGAAAAGGACTGGAGGGACAGCAGCATGGCTGTGGGACAAGGGCTGGAGGGACAGCAGCATGGCTGTGGGACAAGGGCTGGAGGGCTAGGGCTTGACATGGTGCATGGAAGGAGAATGCCTGCAGCAGATGAGGACACGGAGCAGGAGCCTGGGCTGCTGGGTGCATGCTCTCCGGTTTGTTATGGGCACTGGGTGAGGGTCTGGAAGTGGATCTGTAGGTGGTTGTGGAGCTTAGGTCTCCAGTATAGGACAGGGTCTAGCTGATGTTGGAGAGACCTGGAACTCCATGGTAATGTTGGGGTGGAGCTGGAGCTCCAGGATGATGTTGGGGTGGAACTGGAGCTCCTGAGTGATGTTGGGGTGGAACTGGAGCTCCAGGATGATGTTGGGGTGGAACTGGAGCTTCAGGGTGATATTGGGGTGGAACTGGAGCTTCAGGGTGATGTTGGGGTGGGACTGGAGCCCCACCCAGGCTGTAGTGGGCTGAGGTGAAGCTCTGGGTCCTTGCAGCTCCATCTCAGCCATGACTATGCTGGAGGCCATGGATGAGTGAATGCAGGGGCGTTGGGAGGGCCCCTGGGAGGTGCACCTTGTGCAAGCCCCAATGTCCTGCTTTGTCCCCTCTTGCTGCAGTCCCTGTTTGAGCGGCAGGGGATGGCTGCCCACGCCGGGGTGCTGGCCGAGAAGCCTCACGTCTCGCTGCGCAAGGGCATCCCTAGGACCAAGTCTGTAGGTAAGCCAAGTGCTGGGGAAGCCTCTTGTGGAGGTCACTGAAGGTCCCTGTTCAGACCTGGCACTGCCTGCAGCTGAGACCTGCTGAAGGTCGTGGGAGAGGGAGGTCACAGTTGAGTTGGAAGGGACTGGTGGTGGAAGATGTCGAGTGTGGTTCTACTCTGAAGGTTGCTGAGATGTTTGTTCTACTACTGAGATGGGTCCTGCTCTTGAGAAGATTGGGCTGCAGAAGCTGGGGACCTCCTGAAGTCCATCCTCTCATGGTGTCCTTATGGGACAGCCAGGGAGCTTCTCCCACCCCCCACAGTGGCAGGGGAGGGTGGCTGATCTTCTCTTGGCCCAGGCTGGGCTGGGCTGGGCATGCAATGTGCTGAAGGGTGGTGGAGTGGCAGACCAGGAGGTGTTCCAGGGTGACAGCATGGGGCGGGTGACAGCATGGGGCGGGTGACAGCTTGGTAAAGAAGAGGACAGTGGTTGGAAGGGGCTGTGTTGAGGCGTCAAACCCTGTCCCAAAAGGTTTGCAGGGCAGCTTGGTCACAGCCAAGATAAGCCAGTTTGTGCCCAGGTGGCCAAGAAGGCCAGCAGCAGCCTGGCCTGGATCAGCAATGGTGTGGCCAGCAGGAGCAGGGCAGGGATTGTCCCCCCTGCACTGGGCACTGCTTAGGCCACACCTGGAATCCTGGGCTCAGGTCGGGGTCCCTCACTCCCAGAAGGGCATTGAGGGGCAGGAGCAGGTCCAGAGAAGGGCAACAGAGCTGGGAAAGGGTCTGGAGTAGAAGGAGAAAGTTCTGGAGAGCTTGTAAGGAGCAGCTGAGGGAGCAGGGCTTGCTGGGCCTGGAGAAACGGAAGTTGAGGTTCTCTACAACTACTTGAAAGGAGTCTGGAACCAGATAGGCATCAAGGTCTTCTCCAACAAGTTGCTCCTAATGGAACCTCCTGAGTTCCAGTTGGTGCCCCTTGCCCTTGTCCTGTCCCTGGGCACCACTGAACAGAGTCTGGCCCCAGCCTCTTGCCCTCCATAGGTCCTTTAGCTCTTGCTGAGCATTAGATCAGATTAGGGCTGCTCTTCTGCAAGCTCTCAGCCCCAGGGCTCTCAGCCTTTGTTCCTCACAGAGCTGCTCCAGGCCCCTCAGCATCTTTCCAGCCTCCACTGGACTCTCTCCAGTAACTCCCAGTCTCTCTGGAACTGGGGAGCCCAGCACTGGCCTCAGTTCTCCAGCCGTGGCCTCACCAGGGCAGAGCAGAGGGGGAGCAGAACTTCCCTCGACCTGCTGGCCGCACTCTTCTCCATGCCCCCAGGGCACTCTTGGCCTTCTTGGCCACGAGGGCACATGGCTGGCTCACGGGCAACTTGGTGGCCACCATCACTGCCAGGTCCTTGCCAGCAGGTCACCCCTCACCTGCAGTGGTGTATCAGGAATGAATCAGAGCTGATGTGTTTCAGGGAAGAATGACAACAGAGCTGGAGATGTCCTCTCTGGAGCAGGGGGGTGGCTGCAGCATCCAACAGTGAGCCCAGGGGAGGAACTCACACAGCTCCTCCTCCTTGTCCTCCATCCAAGAGTCGGCTGAGTCTGCACACAGGGGAACCATTCTTGTGGAGGAGGACAGCAGCTCCTGGTCTCCACTTTGCTGGCCACAGTAGACAGCAGAAGCAGCTCTTGGATGAGCGTGGTGGAACTCCAGAGCAGCTAAAATAGCAAGCAGGCAAGCAGGAGAAATTGGGTTGCAATCGGGCTTCTTTTAGAAGTCCTCCTGAGCTGTCATTTGCCACCCACAGAGCAGGCTCCTCTACACAGTCAGTTGACTTCATGATCAAAACCACTCCTCACAGCAAGCAAGGAGATGAAAAACCAGCAGAGGTTTGGCTGCTTTGGCTCTTTGGCACACAGAGCTGAGGTGGCTTCCCAGGCACTTGTGACAGAAGAGCAAAGAATTCTATGGCTGCATCTCCCAAGTGTCTGGAGTCAGTGGTGGAGTTAACCCTCTGCTGGCCAATGCAAGGAGTAGAAGGGAAGAACTCTTCCCACCAAGATGTGGAGAGAAGTGTTCTGCAGTGGGGAGGCTGAGAAGATCTGTCAGTTTTCCAGGAGAGCCACCACACCATCTGCTCCAGCCTGAGGAGCAGCAGGCTCTGGGAAGCCTGCAGAGCTCTCATGGTGGCTGCAGGTCTCTTCCCTCAGCAGATCAGAGGTGATGCAGAAGGTGGCTTTGCATGGATGGAGTTGTAGAAGGATTCAGGTTTGGAGAGACCTTGAAGCTCATGGAGTCCAATCCCTTCACCCAGCACTGCCACAGCACCACCATGGCCTCTTGTCCTCCCACCATGGCCTCTTGTCCCCTCACCATGTACCATGGTGAGAAGCTTGGCTTTGTCCTCTTGATAACCTCCTGTAGGTACCAAAAGTCAAGGTTTAGGTCCCCTCAAAAGCTTTATCTTCTTGATAATCTCCAGTGGGTCCCAGAACATTGTTGTTGGGTGCCCCCCAAAGCCATTCCAGTTCCCTCAGCTTCTCTGGACAGAGCAAGATCTCCAGCCCTGCCCATCTTGGTGGCTCTTCACTGAAGTCCCCTCAGTTTGGTAGTGTGGTTCTTGTCTTGGAGGCTCCAGATCTGGCTGCAGGAATGGAAATGTGGTCCATGAGTAGGAGTGAGAGAGATGACTTTGCTCTCCTGTTTTTGCAGCCTAGGACAACACCAACCACAGGGCCTGATGTTCACCTTCTAGCCCCCATGGTCTTTTCCACTGGGTTCCTTCCCAGTCTGTCCAATTCCTTCTCAGTGTCACAGGATCCCAGAGGTGTTAGTGGTTGGAAGGGACCTCCAGAGTCCAACCCCCTGCCAGAGCAGGACCATAGAATCCAGCACAGGTCACACAGGAACACATCCAATGGGGATGGAAAGTCTGCAGAGAAGGAGACTCCACAACCTCTCTGGTCAGCCTGCTCCAGGGCTCTGGGACCCTCCCAGTGAAGAAGTTCCTCCTCATGTTGAGGTGGAACCTCCTGTGCTGCAGTTTCTATCCATTGCCCCTTGGCCTATCCCAGGGTGCAAGTGAGCAGAGCCTGTCCCCTCCCTCTTGACCCCCAGCCCTCAGATATTGATAAACGTTGCTTAAATTTCCTCTCAGTCTTCTCCTCTCCAGATCAAACAGCCCCAGGGCTCTCAGCCTCTCCTCATAGGGCAGTGCTCCAGTCCCTTCAGCATCCTCATAACCCTCCCTTGGACTCTCTCCAGCAGGTCTCTGTCTCTCTTCAACTGGGGAGCCCCAAACTGGACACAGGATTGCAGCTGTGGTCTCACCAGGGCAGAGTAGAGGGATGGTGATTGAAGAGAAGGTGGGGGGAGCAGGGACAAGTAAATGAGGAACTGCAGTGGCAGCTGTGGAAAATCACCCAAAGCCTAAGAGCCAGGCCTTGAAGAGGTCTAGGTTGGCCAAGTGTCTCTAACTGCAAAGATTTTGCTCTTAATGCTTGCAAAGTCTTGGAGTGATGGAGTGGTTTGGGTTGTTGGGACCTTCCAATGTCATCCAATCCAACTTCCCTGCAGGCAGCAGGGACATCCCCAACTAGAGCAGGTTGCTCAGAACCCCAACCAACCTCATCTTGGAATGGTTCCAGGGATGGGACATTTCCCACCTTGTCCTCTCCCTTGATGTGTTGGCTTTGTGGTCCTTCCTCCAAGCTTCCAGTTGTGATCTGATCTACTCAGTGGGCTGCTCTTCATCACAGACTCATAGATTGGTTCAGCTTGGAAGGGACCTTCCAAGTTTGTCCAGTCCAACCCCCTGCAAGTCAGCAAGGACATCCCCAACTGGAGCAGGTTGCTCGGAGCCCAAACCAACCTGATCTTGAAGCTGATGTCTCCACTGACCTCGCAGCCACCATGCCAGTCTATTCTCTGCAGACCAGGAGGTCTGAGAAGGATGAAGCTCTCCAGTTGTATCTCCTGAAAAAGCTCAGTGTCCATCTGCAGGGTGGTCAGCACAGCCCTGGCACAAGCTCATGGTTCTGCTCCATCTTCTGTAGTAGTCATGGTGACAGAAATATCCTTGCTGCAGCTCCTGGCCCTTCCCAGGTGGGAAGCAGAACTCAGCAGAAAGGTTTGAGGGCTTTGGGATCTCCAGGGTGCTGGGAAGGTGCCAATGGCTTCTCTGCAGTACACCATGGCTCCAGCTGGTGCAGGAGCTCCTCTTGAATGCTGCTCTTCAGCAGCTGCCCAGGGAAGGGTGAGAAGAGGCCAAGGAGATGATGTTGCTGTCGCTGCTGTCCTCAGCTCAGAGGGTTCTGGCCTCCATGACTTTGTCTGTCCCTCTTTGAGCTTCTTCTGTGCTTCCAGCTCCTGCTGCTTTGCTTGTGAAAACTCCCCAAAATAGCCCAGATCGAGGTTGGGCAGCCTGTGGAGAAGAGAAGATCCTGCTCTAGCAAAAAAAAAAAAACAACACTCCTTGTTCCCACCACCAGTTCTGCATCTGCGCTGGTGACACTAGTGACATCATGCCAGGAGGACAGCTGCCAACTGCTGGGGCTGCTGCTGGACAGCCCAGAAGCAGCTTTAGAGCCTGAGGAGTAGGCACAGCACCATGGTGGCTTTCTGCCATCTCCAACTTTCTCCCAACAGTATGTTGGGACTTTGGGAGCAGCTGGGTGGCGTCTGGAGGGGGAGGAGATGTGGCAAGGACCAGGTGAGCATCATGGAGCCTGGTGAGGAGGGGCAGGGTGGTGGAGGAGGCTGGAGGAAACTTTGGCTCTTTAGCTTGATGGTGATCACCTGCAGCTCTGCTGTTGGCTTTGTGATGTCCACCAGCATGCAGATGAGAAAGGGTGGCCATGAGCCAGCCATGTGTCCTCCTAGCCCAGAGCCAGCCCTGTCCTGGGCTGGTCCCCAGCAGCGTGGGCAGCAGGTGGAGGGAGGGGACTCCTCCCCTCTGCTGACACCTCCCTTGCTGTGCTGGGGCAGCTCTGGAGTCCTCAGCACAGACAGGGACCTGGTAGAGCAGGGCCAGAGGAGGCCACAGCAATGCTGGAAGGCCTCTGCTGTGAGGCCAGGTGGGACAATTGGGGTTGTTCAGCCTGGAGAAGAGAAGGCTCCAAGGAGACCTTCTGGTGGCCTTTCAGGGCTTAAGGAAAGCTGGGGACAGAGTTTTGAGCAGGGCCTGTTGTGGCAGGAGCAGGGGTGTTGGTTTGGGACTCAGAGGGAGCTTCAGAGTGGAAAGAAAGGAGAAATGTTTGCCCCTGAGGGTGGCAACCCAGGCTGCCCAGAGAGGTGGGAGCTGTCCCATGGCTGGCACCATCCCAGGTGAGGTAGTGTGGGGCTGTGAGCAACCTGCTGTGGTTGGGGATGTCCCTGCTGGCTGCAGGGGGTTGGACTGATGAGCTTGAAAAGTTCCTTCAACCCAAAGCAGTCCTCCCAGCATTGCTGTGGCCTCCTCTGGCCCCACTCCACCAGCTCCACCTGTCTCCTGCACTGAGGACTCCAGAGCTGGCCCCAGCACTGCAGGGGGATAGCCTCATCAGGGTGGAACAGAGGGGCAGAATGCCTCTCACCCTTAGAAACCCCCACTCAAGGTTTCTCTGGAGCCTGCAGGTGGAGATGTGACAGGAGACAAGAAACTGCTGACTGGAGGTGACACTGTAGGGTGTGAGCTGCACAGCCTGGTGGCACTGGGCTGGCTGGCTGGCACCTTGGCAGTTGGGTGTTGGAAGCTTGGGTGGAGCGAGAGGTCTGGAGAGCATCCAGCCTGGGTGGGGTGTGGGGCATGACTGTCTGAGGGCTGTGACACCATGGTGAGACCTCAGGAACAGTCTGTGTCCACCCCTCTGAAAGCTACCACTTGCAGCAAGCAAATCAAAGATGAAGTAGGAAGCCACCTGAGGAAGAAGGTGGGGTGAGGGCAGGAAAGGGATGGCCCAGACCCCAGTCTGAGGAGATCTAGATCGGTTGTTAGGATCAAGTTCTGCACCACGAGGGTGCTGGAGCACTGCAGCAGGTTGCCCAGGGAGGTGGTTGAGGCTCCATCCCTGGAGATGTTCAAGGTGAGGCTAATTGCAGGGGGTTGGTCTGGAAGAGCTTTGGAGGTCGCTTCCAACCCAGACCATTCCATGATGATGTGTGGGTTCTCTGGAGACCTTCTTCCTGACCCTGCCTCTCCTCTTGTGGCCCAGGTGAAGACGAGAAGCTGGCTGCTTCCCTGCTGGATGGGAAGTTTCCCCGCAGCACATCCATGCAAGACACGGTGCGGGAAGGCCACGGGATCCCCCCACCGCCCCAGACAGCCCCACCGCCCCCTCCTTCTCCGTACTACTTCGACACTGGGCCCCCCCCCTCCTTCTCGCCTCCCCCTCCGCCGGGCAGGGCCTATGACACCATCCGCTCCAGCTTCAAACCCAGCCTGGAGGCCAAGCTCCACGGCCTCCCCCAGGTCATCTCGGCGGCAGAGATATACGACCAAGCCAGGAGCTCCATCCCTTACCCTGAGAGGCAGAAGAGGGCTCGTTCCATGATAATCCTCCAGGATTCCTCTCACCTCCCTGTGGAGCCCACGGAGATCCCGCGGCCAGGCCCCTCAGCGACGCCTCCGGAGAAGCTGAAGAGGAAGGGGCGGATGATCGACAACCCCTACGCCAACATGGGGCAGTTCAACGTCAGCCTCTTCGCCCCCACCAAGCCCCAGAGGAAGAAGAGTCCCCTGGTGAAGCAGCTGCAGGTGGAGGACGCTCAGGAGCGGGCGGCCCTGGCCATCACGGGAGGTTTCTCCAGGGAGCCTTCTCCCACCCGCCGCGGGCACCGCCTGGGCACTGGCGGGGCCATGGAGTATCAGCACCACGCTGGCGTGGCCCCGGTGGAGGCTGCCGGCATCCCCTTCACCGCCATCGCCGGGGTGATGAAGGACCGTGACCGGCGCCTGGACGAGCGGCGCAAATCCACCGTCTTCCTCTCGGTGGGGGCCATCGAGGGCACCCCCCCGAGCAGCGAGATGCCCTCCCTGCAGCAGTCCAGGTCCATCGACGAGCGCCTGCTGGGCAGCCGAGATGTTCTCCTGCCTTCCCCTGTCTCAGCTTTAAAGCCATTGATCAGCGGCTCCTCCTCCTCCTCCACCTTCATCCACCCGCTGACGGGGAAGCCCCTGGACCCCAACTCGCCCCTGGCACTTGCGCTGGCCGCAAGGGAACGGGCCCTGTCCAGCCAGGTCCCGTCCCGCTCGCCCACCCCCATCCACAGCCCTGACTCAGACCGCGCCGCGCCCCTCTTCGTGGACATCCAAACCAAAGAGCCGGAGCGGGTCGAGCTGGAGGCCTTGGTGTCTCCTGCCTACTCTCCTGGAGGCAAAGGTGTCATCATTGGGACAGACTCGGGGCCTTTGGCCCCATCCAAGAGCCCCTGGGGAACCCCGTCCACCTTGAGGAAGGACACTGAGGCCCGTGTGGAGGCGACCGGCAAGGAGGAGAAGAAGCAGGAGGACAAGAAGTCCATGATCATCAGCATCGTGGACACCTCGCAGCAGAAGACCGCTGGCCTCATCATGGTTCACGCCACAAGCAACGGCCAAGATGAGATGGGCCTGGAGATCAAAGAGGAGAAGCTCACGGTCCCCGAAGGTCACCTGGAGCCGGCCCAGGCAGCCCCAGCAGAGCCCCAGCCCAGCCCTGCGGGGAAGCCCCCGGTCAGCCCGGCCTCAGACAAGACCTTGGGCCAAGGGAGCTCAGAGGAAGAGGTGGAACCCTACACAGTGACCCTTCCACCCGCCCAGCTGTCTTCGAGCGACGAGGAGACCAGGGAGGAGCTGGCCAAAATAGGGCTGGTGCCTCCGCCAGATGAGTTCGCTAACGGGGTGCTGGTGACCGCCCCGGGCACCCCAGTGAGCCAGCTGGCACCGCCCGGTGTGCCACCCATGCCAGCGGCAGGAGCACCTTCTCCCACTGGCGGAACAGCGACGCCCCCAGCAGCAACAACACCCTCAGGGAAGCCTTCTGAAGCCCCCGTCGGCCCCGAGTCTGCCGCGGATTCGGGCGTGGAAGAGGTGGACACCAGGAGCTCGAGCGACCACCACCTGGAGACCACAAGCACCATCTCGACAGTCTCCAGCATGTCGACCCTGTCCTCGGAGAGCGGGGAGCCCACCGACACCTACACTTCCTTTGCGGATGGACAAACTTTTATACTCGAGAAGCCACCAGTGCCTCCAAAGCCCAAACTCAAGTCCCAGCTCAGCAAGGGGCCAGTTACTTTCAGGGACCCACTTTTGAAGCAGTCTTCGGACAGCGAGCTCATCTCCCAGCAACACGCGGCCACGTTGGCGTCCGCCAGCATCGGCCGGCCACGCTACCTCTTTCAGAGAAGGTCCAAGCTGTGGGGGGACCCCATGGAGAGCAGCAGCAGCAGGCCAGTCCATGGGGCTGACGACGACAAGCCAACTGTGATCAGTGAGCTGAGCTCCCGGCTCCAGCAGCTCAACAAGGACAGCCGCTCGCTGGGCGAGGAACCCGCAGGCTCCACCCTGGACCCCGGGAAGAAGTCGCCGGTGGTCGCCGCACGGTAAGAGGATGAGCGCCGGGGGGCTGGGGTGGGGTGGGGTGGGGAACGAAGAAGGTTGAGCCAGCCAGGAGTGTTGTGAGGGGCAGGAATTCTCTCTCGGGGAGTAGACAGTGCTGAGATGCTTTCCAGAAGCTGGTGTGACCTCGGCCGTGGCTCCTCTCTCGCTCTCTCTCTCTCTCTCTCTCTCTCTCTCTCTCTCTCTCTCTCTCTCTCTCTCTCTCTCTCTCTCTTTCTCTCTCTCCCCACCACATGCCTGGTGACCTTGCACTATTGCTTTTGCACCCCCCACCCCCACTTCAAACCTTCCCCCTGTTGTTGATGTTCCTCCTGTCTTGATGCTGTTGTGAAGCTGCTATATCTCTGCTCATTGGTTTCCTCTCTTCAGTGTCTCCTCCTGGACACTCCAGCAGGGTCTGTGTTTCTCCAGTGCTTTCCATCCCAGAGGACCTCCAGGTGTTAGAGCAATGTCTCAGCCACGGCTGAGCAGATGCCACCAAGGTGGGCTGGGACAGCCCCTAGAGAGGGTCACAGCCAGCACCCCATGGTGCTTGTCCAGTTGGGGCCCTTCCTGGATGATCAAGCTCTGGTGGCCCACAGGGAGATGTTCTGGGGGGGGGGGTGGGAGTGCAGAGGTCAGGGGGTGCTGAGCATGGTGCTGGATTGAGCATGGTGCTGGGTCTCACAGGTCTCCAAGCCTGTGGGATGGTGGCTCAGAAGTATCTACACAGCACCCAGGTGTGGTGGATCTTCTCAGCCCTTGTTCTCCTCCATGCACAGCCCAGCGTGGAGCTCAGCCAGCCAGGAGATCCAACAGGTCCCAGCTAAGGGACCCTAGGCCAAGCAGGAGCCTCTTCCTCTTATGAAGCCCTCCTTGGGTTCCCTCATCCCTCAGGGCACCCAGGAGATGCCAATTCCCTCTCCCAGCCTGCAGCTGTGACCACGGTGCTCCCTGGACAGTGTGGACCTCTCTGTGTCCTCCGTGCCAGGCAACTCACCAACACCCAGGCTCTGTTCTGAGCTGCTGTCCCCCTGGTAGCAGCAGCTCCTCTGCCTCAGGCCCTCACCCCAGACCCCACCAAACTGAACCTGACCCAAAACCTCCACAGTAGAGCCCGAGGTGAAGCCCTGGAGGCTTTGCGATGTGGAGCTCCAGCAGGAGCTGACCTAACGTCTCCAGCTTCACTCTGCCCTTTGAGGACCCATCTCCACACCACCTCCCACAACAGCAGTTCCCACCAGCATCACCAGATGGTGGTTGCTGGGTCAGCTGGGAGCTCTGAGTCAAGGAGTGCTTCTTCTGGAGAGGTTTTTTTTCAACCAGCTCACCACGGTGGTGGGTTCCAAGGCCATGTGGTGCTAGCACCCCTGGTGACAATCCAAGCTGTAGCATGAGGGATGAGATATCGTCTCCTGCCATCCCCCTAGGTAGTGTTCAGGTAGCTCCATCCTTCCCTTGGCCCATGTCTGCTGGTGTCTGTGTTGGCAGCCACTGGTGATCCACTTCTTGGGAGGCACCAAACATGAGGTTCCAACCACAGTTCCCTGGCTGGGCTTAGCCCCAAGTGGGCATTCTGGCCGTTCCCTGGGGATCTGAGTGCCACACATGGTGCCACCTCCTTCAGCTGGGAGCTGTGGGAACCTGTGCTGGATGTTGGGGACCTCCTGCACTGAGCCACCTCATGCCCCATGCTCCCAAAGAGTGCTGACCATGTGTGTCCTCAGTGACACAAGAGACCCTGGCCAGCTTGTAGAGTCACCCAGGCATGGCATCCCCTCAGCTTCCCCAGCCAGGCACTGGCCCTTTGCTGCCTGTCCTCTCCCCTCCCATGTCCACCCAGGCCCTCATGCAGTCTCCTCACAGAGATGTGCAGGCTTCTCCATCTCAAGAAGATCTTTTCCGTCCTCTGCCTCTCTTTAGCCCCTTCCTGTCCTCCCTTTGACATCTGTGCCTCCAGCAGTGGTGTGGTCCCCTCATCCCATTCTTCCCAGGAGCAACCAGACCCAAGCTGTGACATGGTGCTGCTGCCTGTCACCTCCTGCAGAATCATTGAATGGGTTGGGAGAGACCTTGATGCTCATGGAGTCCAACCCTTAGCACTGCCAGGGCACCACCAAACCATGGCCCTCAGCGCCACATCTCCATGGCTTTGAAACTCCTTCAAGGATGGGGACTCCATCACTGCCCTGGATAGCCTGGGCCAGGCTTGGACAGCACTCAAGGGGCAGAAATTGTTCCTCATGGCCAGCATGAACTTTCGCTTGGGCAACCTGAGGCCATTTCCCTTTGTCCCATCACTTGGGAGAAGACCTTGATGCCCACCTGGTGCAGCCTTCTTTCAGGGAGCTGTAGAGAACCAGAAGGTGTCCCCTCAGCCTCCTTTTCTCGAGGCTGAACACCCTCAGGTCCCTCAGGTGCTGCTCATAAGTTCTCCAGAGCCCCCCTACCTTGTCTCCCTGCACCAGGAAGGTCCTGTCCATCCTCTCCTGACCCACCCAGTGTCTGGCACTTGCTGCTGTCCTGTGGAGTCCAAAGTTCTCAGCCCACTTCTGGAAGCCATCTCTGAAGGTTTTATGCTCCTGGTTGGGGTCAAAACCTTGAGTTGCTTCCAGCAGCCAGGTTCAATGCTGCCAGCCCTTGGGTGGGGACGAGGCCTCTTCCACCAAACTGCTGTGAATTCAGAAGATAATCTGGAGAGCCGTTGAGTGTGCTCAGACCACCCGTGCCGGGACACATGTCCCAAGCTCTGGACTTCTCCTGGGGGCAACAGTGTTGCCTGAACCTCCCCCAGCAGCCCCCTAACCTCAGCCATGCTGAGGAGGAGCAAGGTGGGACCATGCTTGATGCCAGATGGTCATCATAGATCCATAGATTGGGTTGGCTGGGTTGGCTGGGTTGGAAGGGCCCTCAAAGTTCATCTAGTTCCACTTCCCACAGGCCACGTTGAGCTTTGAGCAACCTTCCTTGGTCCTTGAGTACCTCCTGAAGGGTTCTACAGCCTTTGGCCAAGCATCTTGGGGAGCCCAGGGCAGGCAGGTAGAGTCCATCTGAAGCTCTCCATGGTGCTGGGATTACCAAAGGGCCATGACCTGAAAGGGTCTTTAGCCAAACTGGAGCTCCTAGCAAGAGCCAGAGGTGAGCTGGAGCTCTCAGAGCTTGAGGACAATGAGGTGTCCCTTGCAGGGGCTGTCCTCAAGTTGGCCACATCCATCCAAGGAGCACCTTGGTGTCAGGTGGCAGTGTTGGGGTTTCTTCATAACCTTAACTCTGGATTCACAACAGTTCCATGGAAGAGCAGGGGACTTCTCCTGACTTCTCCTTGCCCATGGTGGCTGTGGAGCAGGTGATTTCTTGCCCTGTAGTGCAGGCCCTGGTGGGTTTCTCATGCAGAAGTCTGTGAAGGTCCTGCCTGGGGAGTCCAAGAGCAGAAGCCCCAAGCCCTCTCTCCACCGCTCTAACTCTGGCTGTGTCTCCTTCCATGCTGGCCTTTCCCAGGAGAACATTTGACAAGAAGGACTGTGAAAGAGCCCAAGAAATGCTGAGGTCAGAGTTAAAACCACCAAGAGATGTTACCTTCTGGTCCTCTCCGCTCGTTAGGGCCTCTGTGATGGGCCAGGGCTGAGTGAAGTTCTGCTGTGCTGTCCCATGAAGGTTCTTCTCCCAAACGTGTTCCCATTGTGAGCAGCAAGGGTGACAGTGGCAGAGCAGAGGACAGTTTCCATCCCTACTGTCCCACCCTCGAGGTGGGAACATGTGGACTCTGCTACACCAGGAGCAACCCCAAGCGTTGCTCTGGAGGCCCACCTGAGGCCACCAGCAGCTCAGACATAACATGGATGAGGATCCTTGAAGATCCAATGTCCCAGCTGAGCTGCAGGAGAGTCACCAAACACCTTGGCACCTTGAAGGTCCTGGCCACCCCTAGACAGAGCTCCTGCTGCAGCAGATGCCAAGTGGCCACTCCACTGAGCAGGAGATGTTGGGTGGGACCTGGTTGCCTCAATAAAGTTGATGCTGAGGAACAGGAGGTGTTTGTTCCTCATTAGACACCAGGGAGGCAGAGCAGAATGGAGACCACCCCAAGACCCCCATCCCCCCCTGGGCTTGCAGGAGACTCAAGTCCTCCCATGCTGCAGCATCAACCCCTGTGCTGAGGTGGCTTCATGCGTGTCCCCTTGTCTGATCCCTCACCACCCCTCCTGGTCACTGTCAGATCTCCACCACCTCTGCTCCTGGGCTGGTGGCCAATCATAACCTTCCCCCCTCCCCTCCCCAGTGCCAGCTTGTGGTGGTCCCCAGCCAGAAGCTGCTCATGGTGTCCAAGAGTGTTTTGGGGGCCTCCAGCAGGGCTCTTTGTGTCTTCTTCTGTTTGCTGCTCTTCTTTGTCTCCCAAGCCACAGCCTGGCCACGTCTGGTGGGAAGCAGAAGTGTAGCTGCCACCCAGGTTGCTGCTCTGGAAACCCACCACCACCACCACCTGCTTTGTATTTCTACAGATCTGAAAGAGGGAGAGAAGAAAAATCAGGTCCAGGTCCCTTAGACATTTAGCTCCTAGGGTAAAGCCACCTCTTTGTCTCTCAACTCATCACCCACTGGTGTTAGCATCCCTGGTGCAAGCTTCCAACCGCTGCAGACACAACCCCCTGCTTCCTTGTAGGCTTCTTGGGGCTGCCCGTGGGGCCTCAGCTTCTGCCCAAAGCACAGCTGAGCTTCCTTCATGGGCTTGGTTGATGGTGGGAAGCTGGAGATGGGGGTTGGTTGAGGCCTACTTGAGATCTGGAAGGGGTTTGGGGGATGTGAGGAGCTGAGATTTGGAGAGGAGGTGACCAGACCTGCAGTGAGGTTTGGACAGGAGGTGACCTTTCAGCTCAGCAGCAGAGCCCTGGGTGGGTTGTGCAGGAGGCTGAAGGCCCTCAGCAGGTGGGAGCAGCATCCATCAGTGACATCAAGCAGGATGTCCCCAAACAGAGGCTGCTGGTCACAGAGTTTGTCTTGGTTTGAAGAGACTTTTGAGATCATCAGGGCCAACCATGAGCCCAGTGCCACCAAGGACCACAGAGCCTGCAGGTCCCAGCCAGTGCTGGCCCACAAGCACCCTAAGCCCCCCACCTCTTGCTGGGTGCAGCCTTGAAGGTGGACCTGTAGTCCCATGATGGAGGCTTGGCAGGGCTCCATCAAGCTGTCCTGGCCCAGCTGGGCCTGAAGATGCTTAAAGCATCTCCATAGGTGACAACATCCCTCACTCCATGGCCACCTGGGGAGGAGGCTCATGGAGATGTTCTGCAGTGGGGCCCCTGGGTGACAACAGGGCCTGCCACACCAGCTGCTGGCAGCTCAGAGCAGCTGCTGGCAGTTCTCCTCTTTCCTGGTTGCCATGGAACTCTCCCAGCCTTCACCATTGGGATGTCAGAGTGAAGATGAGCCTGGCCCACTTCAGCAGCTCTTCTACATAGACATAGCTCTGCAGCCAGCAAGGGGGCAGGAGACCAGCAGGTTGGAGGTCAGGAGGTTGGAGGTCAGGAGGTTGGAGGTCATCTAGTTGGAGGTCAGCAGGCTGGAGGTCAGGAGGTTGGAGGTCAGGAGGTTGGAGGTCAGCAGGTTGGAGGTCAGCAGGTTGGAGGTCACGAGGTTGGAGGTCAGGAGGTTGGAGGTCAGGAGGTTGGAGGTCAGCTCAAGGAGGTTGGGTGTTTGAAAGAGTTTCTGGGGGCTGCTGTGAGGATCTGGGTGGAGGGATGGGGGGGGTTGAGGGAGGACCTGTGGCCTGGAGATTCTCCCCTCCACCAGGGTACCACTGAGCCAGCAGCAGCTCCACACCTCCTGCACTGGTGCTCAGGGAGGGTCTGGCTTTGACCTTGATGCTGGTTGTCTACAAGGAGCCAGGGGCATTGTGGGCAGCAGGTCTGAGCATGTGTTCATGTCACAGCTGGCTTTACCTCATCTGGTCACTGACATCTACTAACCATGGTCATCACCTCATCCCCTCTGCTCAGCAGAGCAACCCAGCACCTGCCTCCTGTCCAGAGCCACACTTGAGAAGAGCAGGGAGGGCTTGGCCAGAGGAGCTCTGGGTCCCACTGAATGCTGCCAGTGTCAGGGTGGCCCAAAGGAAGGAGGAGTTAAAGCCTGGAGAGGTCAACTCATTGCTTCATGAAGGTCCCACCATGGTCACCCAAGCTCAGGAGAAGGGCTCTGAGGGTTGTTCCTGGAGCTTTAGTAGGCCAAAGGTGGAAGTCACTGGAGAAGAGAACTCTTGTAGGCAACTGCCAGGGTTGGGCATGGTCTCCAGGATGAGCTCGGTTTGGAGAGTCCCAGGGCAATGCATGAGGAGGCTGGAGGCCTCCATGGGATTGTAGCCCGCAATTCCCTTTTCCTACAAGGAAGGGATCAGAGGAGGACAACTCCAAGCTCAGAGCACAAACTTAAAGCTCAGAGGAGCACAGACCAGGCTTGCACCCACGTGAGGTCAGTTGAGGCCTGAGCAGCTCTTGGGTCCATAACTCTCTGACCCTAGCAGGACCTCACTGGTGTTTTCTGATCCTGAGTTTGCTCCTGGTCCTCCCTGTTCCATGCTGGACCACAGGCAGGAGAAGGCTCGTGGTTGAAGGACTCATGGTCCAGTGCAGCACCATCTGCAGAACTGGCCAAGACAATCCACAGCTGGGGGCCAAGCCCCTCTGGTGTGGAGAAGCTTGGAGAGGGAAGTTCAAAGTGTGGTTAGAAGTCCTCTTGCTCTTCTGCATCACTCCTCCAGTGCAGCTGGTCACCATGACACAGGTGGGACACCATTCTTGGAGGTGTCCACCATTCTCAGGGGATGACCATGGGTCCCTCTTGGCTGGCCAGGCCAGCCTAGCCTGGAGCTCAAACAGCCTGGGCTTCACCTGACCCTGCTGATGGGGACCGCAGCAGCACTTTCCAGCTATGGTCCCCTGTGAGGAAATGTGACATGACCCAGATCCCAGCCTGGTGAGGTGGGAAGGGACCTCTGGAGCTCATCCAGTCCAACCCCCCCTGCTCCACCAGGGGCACTCACAGCAGCTTGCCCAGGATCACAATGGCCAGGAAGGGTTGGAAGTTCTCCACAGAAGAAGACTCCACAAGCTCTCTGGGCAGCCTGCTCCAGGCCTCCGGCACCCTCACACCAAACAAGTTGCTCCTGATGGAACCTGCTGGGTTCCGCTCGGTGCCCCTTGGCCCTCCTGCTCCATGCAGAGCAAGGGTTGATGTTCTCCTGACCTCAATAAGGGCCTCAGGCAGAGCTCTATGCCCAGGGGACTGCCATGATCCCTCTGGGAAGCCCTGGCTGGCTTGCAAGGCCCTGGTGGGTGACATCTCCCTGACCTTGAGCTGCTGCCCTCCCAGCCATGCCTGCAGCACCTCCCCAGCTAGTGGGTGGAGATGCTGGCCTGGGTTCCTCTGGTTTTCTCTCCTTGCTCTGGGGCAGTTTTTTTTTCTCATGCATTTGTTGTTTCCTTCCCCTCCCTCTTCTGCACTTCCCCACTCTCTGTCCTGGCTCTTCTTGTCCTCCTCCTCCTCCTCCTCATCTTCTTCCTCCTCCTCTTCCTCCTCCTCTTCCTCCTCCTCTTCCTCCTCCTCTTCCTCCTCCTCTTCCTCCTCCTCTTCCTCCTCCTCTTCCTCCTCCTCTTCCTCATCAGCTTCAGCCCCAGCTTCATCTTCCTCCTCATCCTCTTCCTCCTCTTCCTCCTCCTCTTCTTCCTCCTCTTCTTCTTCCTCCTCCTCTTCTTCCTCCTCTTCTTCTTCCTCTTCTTCCTCCTCTTCCTCCTCCTCTTCCTCCTCCTCTTCCTCCTCCTTTTCCTCCTCCTCTTCCTCCTCCTCTTCCTCCTCCTCTTCCTCCTCTTCCTCCTCTTCTTCCTCCTCCTCTTCCTCCTCCTCTTCCTCCTCCTCTTCCTCCTCCTCCTCCTCCTCCTCCTCATCTTCATCCGCCTCCTCTTCTTCATCCTCAGCTGCAGCCTCAGCCCTGACCTCAACCTCCTCCTCCTCATCCTCATCCCTTCCTCCTCCTCCTCCTCCTCCTCCTCCTCCTCCTCTTCCTCCTCCTCCTCTTCCTCCTCCTCCTCTTCCTCCTCCTCCTCTTCCTCCTCCTCCTCTTCCTCCTCCTTTCCCTTCTCTTCTTCATCCTCTTCTCCCACTTCCTCCTCCTGCCAAGCAGCTCTGTCAAGTCCTCCAGGCTTCAGCTGTCCAACCCATGCCATCCTGAGTGTCCCATTTCCTGTAGCCACCACCCACATCGACCCACACCCACTACGGAACCATCACCAATCTCCACCAGCCCCAGAAGCCCCAAGGTGGCCCCTTCCTGGGTATCCACCCCCTGCCCACCACCACCTCTGAGCTCCCCCCTTTTCCAGGGCTCCCCTAGCCACCCACCCCAGACGGTGCCATCGTGCCAGCAGCGGGTGCTGCACCACCCAGGCGGGCACCAGCGCCTGGCAGGGTGTGGGGCTGGTTGTCACGGCCGGGCCGGTGGCTGCCCCAGTGTGGTGCTAACCTTCTCTCTCATTGCCTCTCTTCCTGCTCTCCATCTGCATGTCCACGCTGCTCTGTCTAGAACCACCTCTGGCCACCGGCGGGTGGGCGAGCTGTGTAAGTGACATCTCCTCATCCCATAGCAGCCCCACCTGTGGAACCCCTGTGGTGCCACCCTGGCCCTGCTGCCCACTCTCCTGACCCACTCAACTCAACCAACCAACCAGGAGCAGGCAGCAGGGCCAGCTCTGGCACCTGAGTGTGTCCCCAAACCCAGCCTGGTGTGCCCCCCCTGTAGCATGTCCATGTCCCAGTGGTGTCCCTGTGCTGTGGTGTCCCTGCTGCTGCTCCTCGCTGAGGGGATTCCCTCGGGGTTCCTTGGGTTCCTAGCCCCTGGCCTGAGTGCAGCCTTCAGGGAGTCTTCAGGGGCCAACCAGCAAGGGCTGTGCAGGGGCAGCTCAGCCCCGTGGGGAGGGATTGCAGGAGAAGGACCCCAGCAAGGTTTGAGAAGGTCCCCAGCAAGGATGGAGAAGGACCTCAGCAAGGGTGGGGAAGGACCTCAGCAAGTGTAGGGAAAGGATTTCAGAAAGGGTGGGGAAGGAGCTCAGCAAGGGTGGGGCTGAACCTGCTGCCACCCCCAGGAGGACCCAAACTTCAACCATGGATGTCACCTGAGACAGCTGTAGGGACACTAAGGTGCAGATACTTGACCAGGAACTCCTTGGTCCATGTCCCCAGCAGGTCTTGGTGGCCTCTGTGGTGTGGCTCCTTGGCCATGTCACCAGCAGGTCCCATTGGTTACCTGAGCCACTGGAAGCCCTTTAGAAGCCCCTGGCTGGTGAGCTGTGTCCACCAGGCTAGGCCAGGCCATGGGGCCCTGCCAAGGCCATTGCTGTCTGCAGAAGGTCCCTTGGGCTGAGGAACACCATCCCTCTCAGCAGCAGGAGATGACTTGCAGGCCTGGGTGGGCACTGAGGAGGGGCTGAGGTGGTCTGGGAGCCTACCAGGAGACTTTCCCCAGCATGCATGGCCAACAGTGTGCTCTTGGTTGTGCTTCTCCTGTGTCTGTCTCTCCTGGTTTTTGACCCTTGGTGCGTGTGGCCCCAGCTCCTTCCATCTGTGTTGCTTCCCTGTGCGAACCCCACCTGGAGCCCAGCTCTGCTTGGTCTCCTAGTGTCTTTGACTTCTCATTTTCTGCCAAGTGCTGACTCCCCCAGGTCCACATCCCCTTCCTCCTGCCCAGCTGGGCAGGGACAGTCCCAAGAGAGCAGAAGGGCAGCAGCAGGAGGTTCCTCCACAGGCTGGTGGTGGCTGCCAGCTTCCCATCTCACCATACCAATGCCATCCTCGGGGTCAGCTCTTCTCCAGCCCCAGGCTGGTTAACGTGGAGATGTGGGAGATTTGGAAGTCCTCATCTTCCCCACTTGGGTCCTTCTGGTAGAGCCCTTGGGTCTGTCTGGAGCTGGGTGGAAAGAGTCCTGCTGCAGATTCTACCCAGCAAGTCATAGAACCATGGAGGTCCAGGGTGGTTTGGGTTGGAAGGAACCTTTCAAGCTCATCCATTCCAACCCCTGCAGCCAGCAGGGACATCCCCAACCAGAGCAGGTTGCTCACAGACCCAAACAACCTCACCTGGAATGGTGCCAGGGATGGGGCAGCTCCCACCTCTCTGGGCAGACTGGGACAGGCTCTCACCACCCTCAAGTGTGAAGAACATCTTCTCTCCAGCCTGAAGCTCCGTCTTTGAGTTCAAGCCCACTAGCCCTTGTCCTGCCCCAGTAGGACCTGCTCAGAAGCCCATCCCCAGCTTTCTTCCCTGGTTTGCATGGTCAGTGGTGGGAGGCTCCTCATGTCATCCCCATGCCCATGTCCATGCATTCAGTCCTCCTGCTGGTGTCACCATCTTTGGGGAGATGCCACCCAGGTTGGCACCACGGGCAAAGGCTCGTCCCTCAGCTTGGTGCTGCCTGCTACAGGACAGGGTAGGTTTAGCTGCTTGGTCCATCCCCTGCCCCTGGGTCACTGGGATGCTGTCCAGCAGCTTCCAGTTGATGAGAAGGTGTTCGAGGATGATGGATGGCGGCGTTGGATGGGAACCAGATGGTCCCTGTTGTGCTGAGCCAGCATCTCAGTGGCAGTGTCAGCTCCAGCCAGCACCGTCAGCTGGTGTGAGATCTTTGGGTATGGTTTCACCCATGCTTGGTGTCCTGGTGCTGGTGCTTCCCCATGAGCTTCAGCCCTGTGGTCAGCCTGCCTCTGCCCAGGGTCCATCACAGGTGGCATCGGTCTCATTTGCTTCCTGGAGAAGGCAGAGTTGGAGTTAGGGTGTGGGTTGGAGTTTGTGCTGGGATTAGGGCTAGGACTGGGATTGGGATTGGCTTTTGTCTTGGTCCAAAAACCTAGATTTGTGACCCATGTTGGCTTCCCCAGGTGCCTGCTTGACTGAGCACCTTTGATGATGGAATCACTGAGTCCTAGAACACCAGGTTGGAAGGACCTCAGAGATCTTACCTGCTCCAACCTTTCACAGAGTCCCCAGAGCTCAGCATGATGAGGTGGGAAGGGACCTCTGGAGCTCATCCAGTCCAACCCCCCCTGCTCCAGCAGGACCACCCACAGCAGCTTGCCCAGGATCACAATGGCCAGGGGGGGTTGGAAGCTCTCCAGAGAAGGAGACTCCACAAGCTCTCTGGGCAGCCTGCTCCAGGCCTCCGGCACCCTCACACCAAACAAGTTGCTCCTGATGGAACCTGCTGGGGTCCACTTGGTGCCCCTTGGCCCTTGTCCTGTCCCTGGGCACCACTGAGCAGAGTCTGGCCCCAGCCTCTTGCCCCCTACCCTCTTGATCACCACCGAACTGTGGCCCTCAGCACCACATCTCCATGGCTTTGAAAACTCTGCAGGGGTGGGAACTCCAACACTGTCCTTGGCCTGGGCAGCCCTCAAGAAATTGTTCTTCATGGCCAAACTCAACCTCTTGTCCTGCCCCTTGTTCCTTGGGAGAAGAGACCAACCCCCACCTGGCTCCACGTTCCTTTCAGGGGGCTTTAGAGAGCCAGAAGGTCTCCCCTCAGCCTCCTCTTCTCCAGGCTGGACAACCCTAGACAATGTCTTAGACAGTTTGGGAGTCTGACACAGAGACCATAGACAGTTGTGGCTTGGTCTCACCTGACTGTGAGGGGCAGGTCCAGAAGAAGGAGGAGGACCTTAGCCAGTGAATGGTCCATAAGTGACTCATCCTCACTTCAGAACTCAGCCTTTGGGTTCACCACAAACTGCAGAGGAGCCCAAAGCCTCAGGGCAGCCACTTCAGGGACCAGTTGAGGTTCCTCATCTTGTCCTTCCCCACGAGCTTCCCCAGGTCAGCTCAAGGAAGTTCTTGGCTCCTTCTCCACCAGGGAGGAATTTAGGTGGAGTGAAGAGAAGAAGCTTTCTTTATTACAAGAGGGGACATGAAGAGTAGCAGGAGCACTGGTTTCATAGAATCTTTTAGCTTGGAGAAGGACTTTAAGAGTCCAGGTTTCATCAGTGATCCCATCCCCTTGCTTAGACCTTCAGCTTTCTGAAGTATGAGATAGAGTGGTGATGATGGTGGTGGTGGTGGTGACCACAGCTTTCTGGGGTGGCTTCTCTTCCCCTGCTTGAAGTGGTTGGACGCAACTGCAGAAAACCATTCACATGAACCTAGTGCAGCTTCCTCCAGGTGAGAAGAACTTCAGCCCTACCCCCACCTCTCTTTGTCTCTTCAGCAACCCCCAGAGCTTCCTGATACGGCCTGAAGGCACCCAGAGGTGGGACAGAGAGGGGTCTTCTGTTGCTTCCATGGGGTCCTCCTCATCCTGCAGCCTGGCCCACGTGTGCTGTGTTCCATCCATGTCTGCTTGCCTTGGCTCTCCACGGCCTTCTCCATTGTCCTGTCCCCACCAGACCATGCAGTGTGGCACAGATGCTGTTTGTGTGTGCTGCGTGTCCCCCTTGCCTGCACCCTTATCTAGTGCTCCAGGCCACCTTGAGGTGGCTCTGCAGGTCAAACCAGGGTGCCACCTGTACTGCTTGGACCTGCTGTGGTGGTTCAATGCTCTTCTGACATGCAGGCTACCCCCTCCAGCTAGATCTGCCTGGTCCTCCCCATGCAGTGCAGCTGCAACAGCTTGGCCCAGCAGCAGGTCAGGAAGTACCACCCCATGCTGTGGCATGCAGGAGGTCATGGCTTAGGTGGCTTCATTTGTTGCTCCATGGTCTAGAAGTCCTCGTCTACAGGAGTGCTGGGGAGTGCTCTACCTGTGAGGCTCCTGTGCTGATGGAGCTTCTGACCACTGTCCTGCAGGCCTCAGTGTGAGCCTGCAGTGCTGGTCCTACCTGCTGTGGCACCAGGGTTGATTTAAGAAGCTGCCCTGTCACACAAGGGTCTCTTGTGGGCCATACTGGCAGTGGCCTGAGCTGCACCATGGGTCACCACATGGACTCCAGAGCTGGAGGAGCTGGCTTTGTCATCTTGGTCAGCCCAGTGCCAAGGAAGATGATGGATCTGTGCTGGTTCTGGGGCTTCTTCTTCTCTGCTCTTGCAGGAAGCAGAAGGAGGTCAGCTCACGGGACTGTGGAATGGTTTGGGTGGAAAGGACCTTCAAAGGTCATCGGGTTCAACCCCCTGCAGGCAGCAGGGACATCCCCAACCAGAGCAGGTTGCTCACAGCCCCAAACAACCTGACCTGAGATGGTGCCAGGCATGGGGCAGCTCCCACCTCTCTGGGCAGCATGAGTTGTCCATGTCCAGGCTGTGGTTCAGGAGCTGGGTGTTGGAGGTGCAGGAGAAGGCTTGCTGATACGGAGAAGTTCTTTCAGTCTGGACATGACAGAGACAAAAATTGATCAAATCCCAGCATGGTGGTGAGGGAAGAGACCTCTGGAGCTCATCCAGTCCAACCATCCTGCACCACCAGGGGCACCCACAGCAGCTTGCCCAGGATCACAATGGCCAGGGGGGGTTGGAAGCTCTCCAGAGGAAAAGTGAAGAGCAAGAAGCAGTTTCTCAGTTTTCCTGGTGGAAGCATGTTGGCAGCAGACAGGGTGGTGGGATGGTGGGATCCCATTTCACCTCATGGACTTAGTAGTTGGAGGAAACCCACCATGGTCCATGAGCAGAAAACCTGATGGTGTCCAAGCTCAGTGGGTGACAGGCAGGAGAGCAGAGAGAGGTCACTGCTGATGGAGGTGGGCAACTGAGGGCAAAGCCTTGTCCTGCAGCACATCTGACCCCATCCTCTTGCCCCCCAGAGGTCCTGATGGAACCTCTTGGGTTCCAGTTGGTGCCCCTTGGCCTGTCCCTGGGCACCACTGGCAAGAGCCTGGCCTCATCCTCTTGCCCCTCACAGGTCCTTTAGCTCTTGCTGAGCGTTGATCAGATGCCTTCTGGAGCTGATCTTCTCCAGGCTCTCAACCTTCGCTCCTCACAGAGCTGCTCCAGCATCTTCCCAGCCTCCACTGGACTCTCTCCAGTATCTCCCAGTCTCTCTGGAACTGGGGAGCCCTGCACTGGCCCCAATTCTCCATCTGTGGTCTCATCAGGGCAGAGCAGAGGGGCAGCAGAACCTCCAGAACCTCCCTTGACCTGCTGGCCACACTCTTCTCCGTGCCCCCCAGCAGACCCTTGGCCTTCTTGGCTATGAGGACACATTGCTGGCTCAATGACCTTTCGTGGTCATCTAGTCCAAGCCCCAGGTTCTGATGAGATAATTCTGGAGACAGAAACCTTTGGAGAAGGTAGCTGTAGAGCGCCTGTGTCACCATTCAGAGCAGGAAGCCTCAAAGTGTCCCCCTCATTGTCAAGCAGAGGGTTGGTCTCCAAGGCTGGCCCTGAAGCACACCCTGGCCATGATCCCAGCTGTGAGTGGGAGCCTCAGGTGCCATCAGCAGTGAGGGAGCCTCAGTAGAGCAGCCTCATGTCCCACTTGTGGGTTAGTGAAGGTCATTCATGGTGGGGCAGGGTCCTTCACCAAGGTCTGATGGAAAGCCATGGAGATGCCTTGGAAGGGTGGTGTGATAACACCTGGAAGCCAAGAGCAGGATCATGAAGGACTTGATGAGCAGGAGCCAAATGTTTCTCTTTGGAGCCACGTCTGTCGCTGACTCTGTTATCACTCTGCCACCCCTGAAGGTATCTGGGCTGAGAGGTGGAGTTCAAAGGAAGGTTCCTCAGCCATGAGTGACTCACCCAAGGAATCTGCTCTTCCAAGCCTCTAGCAAAGTGCTCCCAGAAGGCTTCATTAGCTGGCCCACAAACCCTGCTTTGGTCAGAACTTCCCTTCTCATCAGCCTGGGGTTCCTGTGCCTGTGAGGCTGCACCCCAGGAGACTTCTTGTGGCTCTTTGCTGATTCCAGTCAGGTTTTGTCTTCTGCTTCTCAAAGGACCTGGTTTGGGTTTTTTGTCTGGTTGTGCCAAAGAAGGAATGCAGGAGGAGCTGCTGGTGGTGCTGGAAGGGCCACCACCCAGTTGGGCAGGACAGGGCTGGAGAGCTGCCAGAACCTGGCTTCCACATGTTCAGAGAACCACAGGATGGGTTGGGTTGAAGGAACCTTCCAAGCTCATCCAGTCCAACCTCCTGCACTCAGCAGGGACATTTCCAACCAGAGCAGGTTGCTCACAGCCCCAAACAACCTCACCTGGGATGATGCCAAGGATGCCACCTCTCTGGGCAACCTGAGCCAGGCTCTCACCACTCAGTGTGAAGAATATCTCCCTTCTGTCTTCTAAATCTCCTTCTTTGAGTCCCAAACCATCACCCCCGCTCCTGGCACAGCAGGCCCTGCTCAAAACTCTGTCCCCAGCTTTTTCCTTGGCCCTTTTAAGCACTGAAAGACCACCAGAAGGTGTCCCTGGAGCCTTCTCCATGCTGAACAATCCCCAAAAGACAAGCTTGAACTTGGCAACATCCCAACCTACAGAGAAACCAGTGCAACCAGCAAACCCATCATGGGCTGCTGGGCCACCAAGCTGCAGCTGGAGCACCACTACATGAAGAAGGCATCTCCTGTTCCTTGGTGAGCTCCATGGACTGGTGTTGCCTCAAGGAGAGAAGTGGGCAATGCCATGGTGTCCAGGGAACCTGACAAAGCTGAAGTCCTTGAGAGCAGCAACTTTAAACCATAGCAGGTCTTGGCCACAGCTTGGCTGGAGAACATCTCCATCAGCTTGTGTTCCTCAAGCACGATGTGCCAGCAGGAATCTGCAGGAAAGAAGAACCATGATCTGAGAAGAACCCTGCGAGCAGACCTTGTCTCCTTGCATGAAGTCCTTGGAAGGGACACTGCCAAGGTGCCACCCATGAATGGTGACTGCCAGAAGAGCTTTCCTGGCTTCAGAAGCAGGATGAAGCTTTGGCGAGCAAATAACTGGACACATGCGGAGGTGGAGAGGACATCAGGGGCTGGTGGGATGTCCACAGCTGACGTGTGGTTCACTGCTGAAGGTGTCCAGAGCCAACAGCATATTGCCCAAAGCTGCTCTGCAGAGGACAACAGACCTCCAGGTGACATCTGCTGACCAGCTGTACCTAGGAATTTCTGCTGTGGCACCAGCATCTTCTCATTGCAAGGATGTGGAGGAGATCAAGCCATGCAGCTTGGCCAGGCAGCTGGTATCTCATGCATGGTTCCAGCAGGCGTCCCCCAAAGCCACCTTCCAGCCCTGCAACCACCAAAAGAAGAAATGGTGGTGAGAGCTGAGGAGGCTTCAGTTCAGCCTGAGTCTCTGGGCAACCTGCATCTCCACCATCATCAAGGCCTGCACTGCTGAACAGCCACTCACTGCTTTGGAATGCTCACATGGGGCTGCTGCAGGTCTCAGCACCTTCAGCTCAAGCCTCTCTGCTGCTTTCACAGACCTTGGCCCTGGTTTGCCCCTCTGTCCTACTTTGGACAGGTTGGAGATGTTGTTGGGCAGGTTGAAGATGTTGTTGGGCAGGTTGGAGATGGTGTTGGACAGGTTGGAGATGGTGTTGGGCAGGTTGGAGATGATGCTGGGCAGGTTGGAGATGATGCTGGGCAGGTTGGGGATGGTGTTGGGCAGGTTGGAGATGATGTTGGGCAGGTTGGGGATGGTGTTGGGCAGGTTAGAGATGGTGTTGGGCAGGTTGGAGATGATGCTGGGCAGGTTGGAGATGATGCTGGGCAGGTTGGGGATGGTGTTGGGCAGGTTGGAGATGATGTTGGGCAGGTTGGAGATGGTGCTGGGCAAGTTGGAGATGGTGTTGGGCAGGTTGGAGATGGTGTTGGACAGGTTGGAGATGGTGTTGGACAGGTTGGAGATGGTGTTGGGCAGGTTGGACCTCATGTTGGACAGGTTGGAGATGGTGCTGGGCAGGTTGCACACAACCACTGGCATGCCAGCTGCTCTGTCTGCAGTTGTTCCTGTTCACAGTGACCTTCCTTGGACATGGGGATCCAGGACTCTACTTAGAACATCAAACCATAGTGGTGGTGTCTCCATGGTGACATTGACACCTGCAATGTGTCTGTGAGAAATTCTCATCTCAGGTCTTGCAGTACTCCCTCTGACCTCCCACAGCCACACTATGTTGGTGGGCCCCTAGCCACCCCTTTCTGGGCTCTGTCAAGAGACCCAGAACTTCATTGTTCTTCTCTTTCCCTCCATCACTTCCAGGATGGAGTGGAGGTCCTTGGCCAGCCCTCCAAGCAGGAGCTGCTGCAGTTTGTGTTATCCTCAAAGTCGTTCAGCTCTTCTGCACTGCTGGAGCTTCCCAGCCATGAGTCATCACCACACTCCTCTCCTGTCCTGTGCCAAGGCAGCAGAAGCACAGAGGGAGGAGATGGTCTGAGCCCACAGACCATCAGCAGAGCTTCAGCTCCATGTTCACCTCAGCTTGGAGCCATCTCAGAACCTCTTAGTGCTTGTTGGCCTTACAGGAGTGGAGGTCTTGCGTGGTGGGAGCCATCAGGTATATGTGGTTCACTTGGATTCTCAGGTTCTCAAAGCCTCTACCTGTGCAAGGAAGGACTTGAGGTGGGAGAGCAGAGCTTGGTGGGTGGCATGGATACCAAAGTGCTGGGGTGCATTGACCCAGCACTGCCAGGGCACCACCAAACCATGGCCCTCATCACTGTATCTCCAGGGCTTTGAAACCTCTCCAGGACAGAGGACTCCATCACTGCCCTGGGCAGCCTGGGCCAGGCCTGGACAACCGTCAAGAGGCACAAATTGTTGCTCATGGCCAACCTGAACCTCCCCTGGGGCAATTTGAGGCTGAAGATGCCCAGGTCCCTTAGCTGCTCCTTACAAGTTCTCCAGAACCTTCTCCTTCATCTCCAGACCCTTCTCCTTCATGTCCAGACCCTTCCCCAGCTCTGTTGCCCTTCGCTGGACCTGCTCTTGCCCCTCAATGTCTTTCTTGGAGGGAGGGACCCAAACCTGAGCCCAGGATTCCAGGTGTGGCCTCAGAAGTGCCCAGTGCAGGGGGACTATCCCTGTCCTGCTCCGGCTGGCCACACCATTGCTGATCCAGGCCAAGCTGCTGGTGGCCTTCTTGGCCACCTGGCCGCAAACTGGCTCATCTCTAGTCACTGTCACCAACTCCCTGAGGTCCTTTTCCACCCTTTCCAGCCACTGAGCCCCATCCTGGAACCTCCATGGGGTGGGTGGGAGGGATTCAAGAGCAGGACAGGAGTTAATGGCAGAGGAGACCTGAAGGCAGGAGGTGAGGGCTGTAGGACAGCCCCTGCTGTCCCCATGTTCCCCATCAGAGCTTTTGGAGGGGCTGCAGGAGGGGCTGCCCCTGCCCAGCTCCATGGCTTATGTCCACCATGATGCAGAGTGAGGTGAGGTTGGTGGGAGGTAGACACATCCTGGAGCAAGGGCCATCATCAGGTGTTGCTGGGACTCTGATGCTCCACCCTTGGGTGGTGTGATGGTCCTCTTGTCCCCACACTGCTCTCTGGTGACATGACAGAAGGTTCCCCCTTCTCTGGGAAGAGGCTCTGCTCCACTCGCCAATGTTCTCAGGAGTGCTTGGTTTGCTTCTGGGCTGTGATGTGACCCAAGAGCACATTGATGGTAGCAAGGGGAGATAAGAAGTTCCCTGATGAGTGGTGGGGCTGCTGGGCTTGCCTCCTTGGTGAGACCTAAGAGGACATGGATGGTAGTGAGGCGGGGTGAGAGGGTCCCTGACGAGTGGTGGGGGAGTGCTGGGCTTACCTCCTTGGTGAGCATCTGGGACAGGACAAGATGCAGGATTCCCAGCAAGCCTTCCTGTGACCCTACTAGGCCCCCTTCTTCCCTGGTGGTTCTGGGTGAGCTTCAGACCCATGCCAGCTAGACCAGGGAAGCGGAGCAGCTCCATGCTCAAAGCTCTTCCACCTCCTCTGGACCAAACCTTTGCAGGGAAGCCTTGGCTGAAGTTCTCCAAGCCTTTTGTTCCCACCACAGAACCCCTCCCCATCCCTACATCCCTCCCTCCTCAAGGCTCCCCTCCCCCGCTCCGTGTGTGTCGCGCGTGCCCGCTGGTGGCCCCCGCTCCTCACCCCTGTGCCCTCTGCTCTTCTTCTCTCCCCTCGGCTTCTCCGCAGACTTTTCAGTAGTTTAGGAGAGCTCAGCACCATCTCCCAGCGCAGCTCCGCCACCACCTACACGGTCCGGCCCGGCAGCCGCTACCCGGTCACCCGCCGCACCCCCAGCCCCGTCAAGCCGCCTTTGGAGCGGGCAGAGCCCCTCAGCACCGTCCGGCCCTACGGCCTCACCCCTCCCACCATCCTCAAATCCTCCAGCCTCTCCATCCCTCACGAACCCAAGGAGGTCCGCTTCGTGGTCAGGAGCGTGAGCGCCCGCAGCCGCTCCCCGTCCCCGTCCCCTTCCCCGGGGCCGCCACCGCCGGGGCCGCCGCAGCCGCAGCAGCCGCCAGCTCTGCACGCCCTGCACCCTCCGCGGCCCTTCATGCAGAAACCACTCCACCTGTGGAACAAGTACGACGTCGGGGACTGGTTAGAGAGCATCAACCTGGTGGAGCACCGTGACAAGTTTGAGGACCACGAGATAGAGGGCACCCACCTGCCCGCCCTCACCAAGGAGGACTTCGTGGAGTTGGGGGTGACCAGGGTCGGGCACCGGATGAACATTGAGAGGGCGCTCAAGCAGCTGGTAGACAGCTGACCGTGCCCCAGGGCCACCATCACGGGCAGTACCACGGGGTGGGGGGTTTCTACCAGACCAATAAAGCCCACACTTGGATTCTCTTTCTACTCTGAGCACTGCACTGAAGGGTGAGGACCCCCCGCAGGGGCTCCTGCCCACCCCAGCCCAATGCAGACACCCTCCCCCCTCCCCTCAAGGAGGAGCCCTCCCCCAACTCTCCCTCCTCCCCCCCAGGACAAGAAATGTTGCATGAAATGAGACCCCTTCTGCTGCTCCTCAGAGAATCCCACCTCTGAATGCTTCAGCTGTTCGTCCCTGCCCTGCGTTGGTGGCCATGGCCTCCAAGAGTAACACTTGGGCCAGGTGGGTTGGGGGTAGCCAGGAGCTGAGCCCCAGGAGACGAGGGGAGGGCTTCTGGTGGAGACCTAGGTGTTGGCCACATTGTTGAGGTGTGGGCAGGCAGGGAGGTGTTGGTCGGAGAGTGGCAGGGAGGTCTGCTGGATGCATCTCGGGCAGGTAGAGGCAGCCCATGTCATGGACAACCAAGCTGCTCCAAGCTGGGAAGAGAGCTGGCTGGAGGCCACATCTTGGACAGGTTGAGGTAGCCTGTGCCATGGACACCCCAAGCTGCTCCATGCTGGCCAGGTGGTGGGAGCACATCAGGGCAGGAGCTGCTGCCTCCAGCAGCAGCTCCTGCCCTGATGTGCTCCCACCACCTGGCCAGCATGGAGCAGCTTGGGGTGTCCATGGCACAGGCTACCTCAACCTGTCCAAGATGTGGCCTCCAGCCAGCTCTCTTCCCAGCTTGGAGCAGCTTGGTTGTCCATGACATGGGCTGCCTCTACCTGCCCGAGATGCATCCAGCAGACCTCCCTGCCACTCTCCGACCAACACCTCCCTGCCTGCCCACACCTCAACAATGTGGCCAACACCTAGGTCTCCACCAGAAGCCCTCCCCTCGTCTCCTGGGGCTCAGCTCCTGGCTACCCCCAACCCACCTGGCCCAAGTGTTACTCTTGGAGGCCATGGCCACCAACGCAGGGCAGGGACGAACAGCTGAAGCATTCAGAGGTGGGATTCTCTGAGGAGCAGCAGAAGGGGTCTCATTTCATGCAACATTTCTTGTCCTGGGGGGGAGGAGGGAGAGTTGGGGGAGGGCTCCTCCTTGAGGGGAGGGGGGAGGGTGTCTGCATTGGGCTGGGGTGGGCAGGAGCCCCTGCGGGGGGTCCTCACCCTTCAGTGCAGTGCTCAGAGTAGAAAGAGAATCCAAGTGTGGGCTTTATTGGTCTGGTAGAAACCCCCCACCCCGTGGTACTGCCCGTGATGGTGGCCCTGGGGCACGGTCAGCTGTCTACCAGCTGCTTGAGCGCCCTCTCAATGTTCATCCGGTGCCCGACCCTGGTCACCCCCAACTCCACGAAGTCCTCCTTGGTGAGGGCGGGCAGGTGGGTGCCCTCTATCTCGTGGTCCTCAAACTTGTCACGGTGCTCCACCAGGTTGATGCTCTCTAACCAGTCCCCGACGTCGTACTTGTTCCACAGGTGGAGTGGTTTCTGCATGAAGGGCCGCGGAGGGTGCAGGGCGTGCAGAGCTGGCGGCTGCTGCGGCTGCGGCGGCCCCGGCGGTGGCGGCCCCGGGGAAGGGGACGGGGACGGGGAGCGGCTGCGGGCGCTCACGCTCCTGACCACGAAGCGGACCTCCTTGGGTTCGTGAGGGATGGAGAGGCTGGAGGATTTGAGGATGGTGGGAGGGGTGAGGCCGTAGGGCCGGACGGTGCTGAGGGGCTCTGCCCGCTCCAAAGGCGGCTTGACGGGGCTGGGGGTGCGGCGGGTGACCGGGTAGCGGCTGCCGGGCCGGACCGTGTAGGTGGTGGCGGAGCTGCGCTGGGAGATGGTGCTGAGCTCTCCTAAACTACTGAAAAGTCTGCGGAGAAGCCGAGGGGAGAGAAGAAGAGCAGAGGGCACAGGGGTGAGGAGCGGGGGCCACCAGCGGGCACGCGCGACACACACGGAGCGGGGGAGGGGAGCCTTGAGGAGGGAGGGATGTAGGGATGGGGAGGGGTTCTGTGGTGGGAACAAAAGGCTTGGAGAACTTCAGCCAAGGCTTCCCTGCAAAGGTTTGGTCCAGAGGAGGTGGAAGAGCTTTGAGCATGGAGCTGCTCCGCTTCCCTGGTCTAGCTGGCATGGGTCTGAAGCTCACCCAGAACCACCAGGGAAGAAGGGGGCCTAGTAGGGTCACAGGAAGGCTTGCTGGGAATCCTGCATCTTGTCCTGTCCCAGATGCTCACCAAGGAGGTAAGCCCAGCACTCCCCCACCACTCGTCAGGGACCCTCTCACCCCGCCTCACTACCATCCATGTCCTCTTAGGTCTCACCAAGGAGGCAAGCCCAGCAGCCCCACCACTCATCAGGGAACTTCTTATCTCCCCTTGCTACCATCAATGTGCTCTTGGGTCACATCACAGCCCAGAAGCAAACCAAGCACTCCTGAGAACATTGGCGAGTGGAGCAGAGCCTCTTCCCAGAGAAGGGGGAACCTTCTGTCATGTCACCAGAGAGCAGTGTGGGGACAAGAGGACCATCACACCACCCAAGGGTGGAGCATCAGAGTCCCAGCAACACCTGATGATGGCCCTTGCTCCAGGATGTGTCTACCTCCCACCAACCTCACCTCACTCTGCATCATGGTGGACATAAGCCATGGAGCTGGGCAGGGGCAGCCCCTCCTGCAGCCCCTCCAAAAGCTCTGATGGGGAACATGGGGACAGCAGGGGCTGTCCTACAGCCCTCACCTCCTGCCTTCAGGTCTCCTCTGCCATTAACTCCTGTCCTGCTCTTGAATCCCTCCCACCCACCCCATGGAGGTTCCAGGATGGGGCTCAGTGGCTGGAAAGGGTGGAAAAGGACCTCAGGGAGTTGGTGACAGTGACTAGAGATGAGCCAGTTTGCGGCCAGGTGGCCAAGAAGGCCACCAGCAGCTTGGCCTGGATCAGCAATGGTGTGGCCAGCCGGAGCAGGACAGGGATAGTCCCCCTGCACTGGGCACTTCTGAGGCCACACCTGGAATCCTGGGCTCAGGTTTGGGTCCCTCCCTCCAAGAAAGACATTGAGGGGCAAGAGCAGGTCCAGCGAAGGGCAACAGAGCTGGGGAAGGGTCTGGACATGAAGGAGAAGGGTCTGGAGATGAAGGAGAAGGTTCTGGAGAACTTGTAAGGAGCAGCTAAGGGACCTGGGCATCTTCAGCCTCAAATTGCCCCAGGGGAGGTTCAGGTTGGCCATGAGCAACAATTTGTGCCTCTTGACGGTTGTCCAGGCCTGGCCCAGGCTGCCCAGGGCAGTGATGGAGTCCTCTGTCCTGGAGAGGTTTCAAAGCCCTGGAGATACAGTGATGAGGGCCATGGTTTGGTGGTGCCCTGGCAGTGCTGGGTCAATGCACCCCAGCACTTTGGTATCCATGCCACCCACCAAGCTCTGCTCTCCCACCTCAAGTCCTTCCTTGCACAGGTAGAGGCTTTGAGAACCTGAGAATCCAAGTGAACCACATATACCTGATGGCTCCCACCACGCAAGACCTCCACTCCTGTAAGGCCAACAAGCACTAAGAGGTTCTGAGATGGCTCCAAGCTGAGGTGAACATGGAGCTGAAGCTCTGCTGATGGTCTGTGGGCTCAGACCATCTCCTCCCTCTGTGCTTCTGCTGCCTTGGCACAGGACAGGAGAGGAGTGTGGTGATGACTCATGGCTGGGAAGCTCCAGCAGTGCAGAAGAGCTGAACGACTTTGAGGATAACACAAACTGCAGCAGCTCCTGCTTGGAGGGCTGGCCAAGGACCTCCACTCCATCCTGGAAGTGATGGAGGGAAAGAGAAGAACAATGAAGTTCTGGGTCTCTTGACAGAGCCCAGAAAGGGGTGGCTAGGGGCCCACCAACATAGTGTGGCTGTGGGAGGTCAGAGGGAGTACTGCAAGACCTGAGATGAGAATTTCTCACAGACACATTGCAGGTGTCAATGTCACCATGGAGACACCACCACTATGGTTTGATGTTCTAAGTAGAGTCCTGGATCCCCATGTCCAAGGAAGGTCACTGTGAACAGGAACAACTGCAGACAGAGCAGCTGGCATGCCAGTGGTTGTGTGCAACCTGCCCAGCACCATCTCCAACCTGTCCAACATGAGGTCCAACCTGCCCAACACCATCTCCAACCTGTCCAACACCATCTCCAACCTGCCACACACTCCAACTGCCACACATCTCCAACTTGCCCAGCACCATCTCCAACCTGCCCAACATCATCTCCAACCTGCCCAACACCATCCCCAACCTGCCCAGCATCATCTCCAACCTGCCCAGCATCATCTCCAACCTGCCCAACACCATCTCTAACCTGCCCAACACCATCCCCAACCTGCCCAACATCATCTCCAACCTGCCCAACACCATCCCCAACCTGCCCAGCATCATCTCCAACCTGCCCAGCATCATCTCCAACCTGCCCAACACCATCTCCAACCTGTCCAACACCATCTCCAACCTGCCCAACAACATCTTCAACCTGCCCAACAACATCTCCAACCTGTCCAAAGTAGGACAGAGGGGCAAACCAGGGCCAAGGTCTGTGAAAGCAGCAGAGAGGCTTGAGCTGAAGGTGCTGAGACCTGCAGCAGCCCCATGTGAGCATTCCAAAGCAGTGAGTGGCTGTTCAGCAGTGCAGGCCTTGATGATGGTGGAGATGCAGGTTGCCCAGAGACTCAGGCTGAACTGAAGCCTCCTCAGCTCTCACCACCATTTCTTCTTTTGGTGGTTGCAGGGCTGGAAGGTGGCTTTGGGGGACGCCTGCTGGAACCATGCATGAGATACCAGCTGCCTGGCCAAGCTGCATGGCTTGATCTCCTCCACATCCTTGCAATGAGAAGATGCTGGTGCCACAGCAGAAATTCCTAGGTACAGCTGGTCAGCAGATGTCACCTGGAGGTCTGTTGTCCTCTGCAGAGCAGCTTTGGGCAATATGCTGTTGGCTCTGGACACCTTCAGCAGTGAACCACACGTCAGCTGTGGACATCCCACCAGCCCCTGATGTCCTCTCCACCTCCGCATGTGTCCAGTTATTTGCTCGCCAAAGCTTCATCCTGCTTCTGAAGCCAGGAAAGCTCTTCTGGCAGTCACCATTCATGGGTGGCACCTTGGCAGTGTCCCTTCCAAGGACTTCATGCAAGGAGACAAGGTCTGCTCGCAGGGTTCTTCTCAGATCATGGTTCTTCTTTCCTGCAGATTCCTGCTGGCACATCGTGCTTGAGGAACACAAGCTGATGGAGATGTTCTCCAGCCAAGCTGTGGCCAAGACCTGCTATGGTTTAAAGTTGCTGCTCTCAAGGACTTCAGCTTTGTCAGGTTCCCTGGACACCATGGCATTGCCCACTTCTCTCCTTGAGGCAACACCAGTCCATGGAGCTCACCAAGGAACAGGAGATGCCTTCTTCATGTAGTGGTGCTCCAGCTGCAGCTTGGTGGCCCAGCAGCCCATGATGGGTTTGCTGGTTGCACTGGTTTCTCTGTAGGTTGGGATGTTGCCAAGTTCAAGCTTGTCTTTTGGGGATTGTTCAGCATGGAGAAGGCTCCAGGGACACCTTCTGGTGGTCTTTCAGTGCTTAAAAGGGCCAAGGAAAAAGCTGGGGACAGAGTTTTGAGCAGGGCCTGCTGTGCCAGGAGCGGGGGTGATGGTTTGGGACTCAAAGAAGGAGATTTAGAAGACAGAAGGGAGATATTCTTCACACTGAGTGGTGAGAGCCTGGCTCAGGTTGCCCAGAGAGGTGGCATCCTTGGCATCATCCCAGGTGAGGTTGTTTGGGGCTGTGAGCAACCTGCTCTGGTTGGAAATGTCCCTGCTGAGTGCAGGAGGTTGGACTGGATGAGCTTGGAAGGTTCCTTCAACCCAACCCATCCTGTGGTTCTCTGAACATGTGGAAGCCAGGTTCTGGCAGCTCTCCAGCCCTGTCCTGCCCAACTGGGTGGTGGCCCTTCCAGCACCACCAGCAGCTCCTCCTGCATTCCTTCTTTGGCACAACCAGACAAAAAACCCAAACCAGGTCCTTTGAGAAGCAGAAGACAAAACCTGACTGGAATCAGCAAAGAGCCACAAGAAGTCTCCTGGGGTGCAGCCTCACAGGCACAGGAACCCCAGGCTGATGAGAAGGGAAGTTCTGACCAAAGCAGGGTTTGTGGGCCAGCTAATGAAGCCTTCTGGGAGCACTTTGCTAGAGGCTTGGAAGAGCAGATTCCTTGGGTGAGTCACTCATGGCTGAGGAACCTTCCTTTGAACTCCACCTCTCAGCCCAGATACCTTCAGGGGTGGCAGAGTGATAACAGAGTCAGCGACAGACGTGGCTCCAAAGAGAAACATTTGGCTCCTGCTCATCAAGTCCTTCATGATCCTGCTCTTGGCTTCCAGGTGTTATCACACCACCCTTCCAAGGCATCTCCATGGCTTTCCATCAGACCTTGGTGAAGGACCCTGCCCCACCATGAATGACCTTCACTAACCCACAAGTGGGACATGAGGCTGCTCTACTGAGGCTCCCTCACTGCTGATGGCACCTGAGGCTCCCACTCACAGCTGGGATCATGGCCAGGGTGTGCTTCAGGGCCAGCCTTGGAGACCAACCCTCTGCTTGACAATGAGGGGGACACTTTGAGGCTTCCTGCTCTGAATGGTGACACAGGCGCTCTACAGCTACCTTCTCCAAAGGTTTCTGTCTCCAGAATTATCTCATCAGAACCTGGGGCTTGGACTAGATGACCACGAAAGGTCATTGAGCCAGCAATGTGTCCTCATAGCCAAGAAGGCCAAGGGTCTGCTGGGGGGCACGGAGAAGAGTGTGGCCAGCAGGTCAAGGGAGGTTCTGGAGGTTCTGCTGCCCCTCTGCTCTGCCCTGATGAGACCACAGATGGAGAATTGGGGCCAGTGCAGGGCTCCCCAGTTCCAGAGAGACTGGGAGATACTGGAGAGAGTCCAGTGGAGGCTGGGAAGATGCTGGAGCAGCTCTGTGAGGAGCGAAGGTTGAGAGCCTGGAGAAGATCAGCTCCAGAAGGCATCTGATCAACGCTCAGCAAGAGCTAAAGGACCTGTGAGGGGCAAGAGGATGAGGCCAGGCTCTTGCCAGTGGTGCCCAGGGACAGGCCAAGGGGCACCAACTGGAACCCAAGAGGTTCCATCAGGACCTCTGGGGGGCAAGAGGATGGGGTCAGATGTGCTGCAGGACAAGGCTTTGCCCTCAGTTGCCCACCTCCATCAGCAGTGACCTCTCTCTGCTCTCCTGCCTGTCACCCACTGAGCTTGGACACCATCAGGTTTTCTGCTCATGGACCATGGTGGGTTTCCTCCAACTACTAAGTCCATGAGGTGAAATGGGATCCCACCATCCCACCACCCTGTCTGCTGCCAACATGCTTCCACCAGGAAAACTGAGAAACTGCTTCTTGCTCTTCACTTTTCCTCTGGAGAGCTTCCAACCCCCCCTGGCCATTGTGATCCTGGGCAAGCTGCTGTGGGTGCCCCTGGTGGTGCAGGATGGTTGGACTGGATGAGCTCCAGAGGTCTCTTCCCTCACCACCATGCTGGGATTTGATCAATTTTTGTCTCTGTCATGTCCAGACTGAAAGAACTTCTCCGTATCAGCAAGCCTTCTCCTGCACCTCCAACACCCAGCTCCTGAACCACAGCCTGGACATGGACAACTCATGCTGCCCAGAGAGGTGGGAGCTGCCCCATGCCTGGCACCATCTCAGGTCAGGTTGTTTGGGGCTGTGAGCAACCTGCTCTGGTTGGGGATGTCCCTGCTGCCTGCAGGGGGTTGAACCCGATGACCTTTGAAGGTCCTTTCCACCCAAACCATTCCACAGTCCCGTGAGCTGACCTCCTTCTGCTTCCTGCAAGAGCAGAGAAGAAGAAGCCCCAGAACCAGCACAGATCCATCATCTTCCTTGGCACTGGGCTGACCAAGATGACAAAGCCAGCTCCTCCAGCTCTGGAGTCCATGTGGTGACCCATGGTGCAGCTCAGGCCACTGCCAGTATGGCCCACAAGAGACCCTTGTGTGACAGGGCAGCTTCTTAAATCAACCCTGGTGCCACAGCAGGTAGGACCAGCACTGCAGGCTCACACTGAGGCCTGCAGGACAGTGGTCAGAAGCTCCATCAGCACAGGAGCCTCACAGGTAGAGCACTCCCCAGCACTCCTGTAGACGAGGACTTCTAGACCATGGAGCAACAAATGAAGCCACCTAAGCCATGACCTCCTGCATGCCACAGCATGGGGTGGTACTTCCTGACCTGCTGCTGGGCCAAGCTGTTGCAGCTGCACTGCATGGGGAGGACCAGGCAGATCTAGCTGGAGGGGGTAGCCTGCATGTCAGAAGAGCATTGAACCACCACAGCAGGTCCAAGCAGTACAGGTGGCACCCTGGTTTGACCTGCAGAGCCACCTCAAGGTGGCCTGGAGCACTAGATAAGGGTGCAGGCAAGGGGGACACGCAGCACACACAAACAGCATCTGTGCCACACTGCATGGTCTGGTGGGGACAGGACAATGGAGAAGGCCGTGGAGAGCCAAGGCAAGCAGACATGGATGGAACACAGCACACGTGGGCCAGGCTGCAGGATGAGGAGGACCCCATGGAAGCAACAGAAGACCCCTCTCTGTCCCACCTCTGGGTGCCTTCAGGCCGTATCAGGAAGCTCTGGGGGTTGCTGAAGAGACAAAGAGAGGTGGGGGTAGGGCTGAAGTTCTTCTCACCTGGAGGAAGCTGCACTAGGTTCATGTGAATGGTTTTCTGCAGTTGCGTCCAACCACTTCAAGCAGGGGAAGAGAAGCCACCCCAGAAAGCTGTGGTCACCACCACCACCACCATCATCACCACTCTATCTCATACTTCAGAAAGCTGAAGGTCTAAGCAAGGGGATGGGATCACTGATGAAACCTGGACTCTTAAAGTCCTTCTCCAAGCTAAAAGATTCTATGAAACCAGTGCTCCTGCTACTCTTCATGTCCCCTCTTGTAATAAAGAAAGCTTCTTCTCTTCACTCCACCTAAATTCCTCCCTGGTGGAGAAGGAGCCAAGAACTTCCTTGAGCTGACCTGGGGAAGCTCGTGGGGAAGGACAAGATGAGGAACCTCAACTGGTCCCTGAAGTGGCTGCCCTGAGGCTTTGGGCTCCTCTGCAGTTTGTGGTGAACCCAAAGGCTGAGTTCTGAAGTGAGGATGAGTCACTTATGGACCATTCACTGGCTAAGGTCCTCCTCCTTCTTCTGGACCTGCCCCTCACAGTCAGGTGAGACCAAGCCACAACTGTCTATGGTCTCTGTGTCAGACTCCCAAACTGTCTAAGACATTGTCTAGGGTTGTCCAGCCTGGAGAAGAGGAGGCTGAGGGGAGACCTTCTGGCTCTCTAAAGCCCCCTGAAAGGAACGTGGAGCCAGGTGGGGGTTGGTCTCTTCTCCCAAGGAACAAGGGGCAGGACAAGAGGTTGAGTTTGGCCATGAAGAACAATTTCTTGAGGGCTGCCCAGGCCAAGGACAGTGTTGGAGTTCCCACCCCTGCAGAGTTTTCAAAGCCATGGAGATGTGGTGCTGAGGGCCACAGTTCGGTGGTGATCAAGAGGGTAGGGGGCAAGAGGCTGGGGCCAGACTCTGCTCAGTGGTGCCCAGGGACAGGACAAGGGCCAAGGGGCACCAAGTGGACCCCAGCAGGTTCCATCAGGAGCAACTTGTTTGGTGTGAGGGTGCCGGAGGCCTGGAGCAGGCTGCCCAGAGAGCTTGTGGAGTCTCCTTCTCTGGAGAGCTTCCAACCCCCCCTGGCCATTGTGATCCTGGGCAAGCTGCTGTGGGTGGTCCTGCTGGAGCAGGGGGGGTTGGACTGGATGAGCTCCAGAGGTCCCTTCCCACCTCATCATGCTGAGCTCTGGGGACTCTGTGAAAGGTTGGAGCAGGTAAGATCTCTGAGGTCCTTCCAACCTGGTGTTCTAGGACTCAGTGATTCCATCATCAAAGGTGCTCAGTCAAGCAGGCACCTGGGGAAGCCAACATGGGTCACAAATCTAGGTTTTTGGACCAAGACAAAAGCCAATCCCAATCCCAGTCCTAGCCCTAATCCCAGCACAAACTCCAACCCACACCCTAACTCCAACTCTGCCTTCTCCAGGAAGCAAATGAGACCGATGCCACCTGTGATGGACCCTGGGCAGAGGCAGGCTGACCACAGGGCTGAAGCTCATGGGGAAGCACCAGCACCAGGACACCAAGCATGGGTGAAACCATACCCAAAGATCTCACACCAGCTGACGGTGCTGGCTGGAGCTGACACTGCCACTGAGATGCTGGCTCAGCACAACAGGGACCATCTGGTTCCCATCCAACGCCGCCATCCATCATCCTCGAACACCTTCTCATCAACTGGAAGCTGCTGGACAGCATCCCAGTGACCCAGGGGCAGGGGATGGACCAAGCAGCTAAACCTACCCTGTCCTGTAGCAGGCAGCACCAAGCTGAGGGACGAGCCTTTGCCCGTGGTGCCAACCTGGGTGGCATCTCCCCAAAGATGGTGACACCAGCAGGAGGACTGAATGCATGGACATGGGCATGGGGATGACATGAGGAGCCTCCCACCACTGACCATGCAAACCAGGGAAGAAAGCTGGGGATGGGCTTCTGAGCAGGTCCTACTGGGGCAGGACAAGGGCTAGTGGGCTTGAACTCAAAGACGGAGCTTCAGGCTGGAGAGAAGATGTTCTTCACACTTGAGGGTGGTGAGAGCCTGTCCCAGTCTGCCCAGAGAGGTGGGAGCTGCCCCATCCCTGGCACCATTCCAGGTGAGGTTGTTTGGGTCTGTGAGCAACCTGCTCTGGTTGGGGATGTCCCTGCTGGCTGCAGGGGTTGGAATGGATGAGCTTGAAAGGTTCCTTCCAACCCAAACCACCCTGGACCTCCATGGTTCTATGACTTGCTGGGTAGAATCTGCAGCAGGACTCTTTCCACCCAGCTCCAGACAGACCCAAGGGCTCTACCAGAAGGACCCAAGTGGGGAAGATGAGGACTTCCAAATCTCCCACATCTCCACGTTAACCAGCCTGGGGCTGGAGAAGAGCTGACCCCGAGGATGGCATTGGTATGGTGAGATGGGAAGCTGGCAGCCACCACCAGCCTGTGGAGGAACCTCCTGCTGCTGCCCTTCTGCTCTCTTGGGACTGTCCCTGCCCAGCTGGGCAGGAGGAAGGGGATGTGGACCTGGGGGAGTCAGCACTTGGCAGAAAATGAGAAGTCAAAGACACTAGGAGACCAAGCAGAGCTGGGCTCCAGGTGGGGTTCGCACAGGGAAGCAACACAGATGGAAGGAGCTGGGGCCACACGCACCAAGGGTCAAAAACCAGGAGAGACAGACACAGGAGAAGCACAACCAAGAGCACACTGTTGGCCATGCATGCTGGGGAAAGTCTCCTGGTAGGCTCCCAGACCACCTCAGCCCCTCCTCAGTGCCCACCCAGGCCTGCAAGTCATCTCCTGCTGCTGAGAGGGATGGTGTTCCTCAGCCCAAGGGACCTTCTGCAGACAGCAATGGCCTTGGCAGGGCCCCATGGCCTGGCCTAGCCTGGTGGACACAGCTCACCAGCCAGGGGCTTCTAAAGGGCTTCCAGTGGCTCAGGTAACCAATGGGACCTGCTGGTGACATGGCCAAGGAGCCACACCACAGAGGCCACCAAGACCTGCTGGGGACATGGACCAAGGAGTTCCTGGTCAAGTATCTGCACCTTAGTGTCCCTACAGCTGTCTCAGGTGACATCCATGGTTGAAGTTTGGGTCCTCCTGGGGGTGGCAGCAGGTTCAGCCCCACCCTTGCTGAGCTCCTTCCCCACCCTTTCTGAAATCCTTTCCCTACACTTGCTGAGGTCCTTCCCCACCCTTGCTGAGGTCCTTCTCCATCCTTGCTGGGGACCTTCTCAAACCTTGCTGGGGTCCTTCTCCTGCAATCCCTCCCCACGGGGCTGAGCTGCCCCTGCACAGCCCTTGCTGGTTGGCCCCTGAAGACTCCCTGAAGGCTGCACTCAGGCCAGGGGCTAGGAACCCAAGGAACCCCGAGGGAATCCCCTCAGCGAGGAGCAGCAGCAGGGACACCACAGCACAGGGACACCACTGGGACATGGACATGCTACAGGGGGGGCACACCAGGCTGGGTTTGGGGACACACTCAGGTGCCAGAGCTGGCCCTGCTGCCTGCTCCTGGTTGGTTGGTTGAGTTGAGTGGGTCAGGAGAGTGGGCAGCAGGGCCAGGGTGGCACCACAGGGGTTCCACAGGTGGGGCTGCTATGGGATGAGGAGATGTCACTTACACAGCTCGCCCACCCGCCGGTGGCCAGAGGTGGTTCTAGACAGAGCAGCGTGGACATGCAGATGGAGAGCAGGAAGAGAGGCAATGAGAGAGAAGGTTAGCACCACACTGGGGCAGCCACCGGCCCGGCCGTGACAACCAGCCCCACACCCTGCCAGGCGCTGGTGCCCGCCTGGGTGGTGCAGCACCCGCTGCTGGCACGATGGCACCGTCTGGGGTGGGTGGCTAGGGGAGCCCTGGAAAAGGGGGGAGCTCAGAGGTGGTGGTGGGCAGGGGGTGGATACCCAGGAAGGGGCCACCTTGGGGCTTCTGGGGCTGGTGGAGATTGGTGATGGTTCCGTAGTGGGTGTGGGTCGATGTGGGTGGTGGCTACAGGAAATGGGACACTCAGGATGGCATGGGTTGGACAGCTGAAGCCTGGAGGACTTGACAGAGCTGCTTGGCAGGAGGAGGAAGTGGGAGAAGAGGATGAAGAAGAGAAGGGAAAGGAGGAGGAAGAGGAGGAGGAGGAAGAGGAGGAGGAGGAAGAGGAGGAGGAGGAGGAGGAGGAGGAGGAGGAGGAGGAGGAGGAAGAGGAGGAGGAGGAAGAGGAGGAGGAGGAAGAGGAGGAGGAGGAAGAGGAGGAGGAGGACGAGGAGGAGGAAGAGGAGGAGGAAGAGGAGGAGGAAGAGGAGGAGGAAGAGGAGGAGGAAGAGGAGGAAGAGGAGGAAGAGGAGGAAGAGGAGGAGGAAGAGGAGGAGGAAGAGGAGGAGGAAAAGGAGGAGGAAGAGGAGGAGGAAGAGGAGGAGGAAGAGGAGGAGGAGGAAGAAGAAGAGGAGGAGGAGGAGGAGGAGGAGGAGGAGGAAGAAGAGGAGGAAGAAGAGGAGGAGGAAGAGGAGGAAGAAGAGGAGGAAGAGGAGGAGGAAGAGGAGGAGGAAGAGGAGGAGGAAGAGGAGGAGGAAGAGGAGGAGGAAGAGGAGGAGGAAGAGGAGGAGGAGGAGGAGGAGGAGGAAGAGGAGGAGGAAGAGGAGGAGGAGGAAGAGGAGGAGGAGGAGGAGGAGGACAAGAAGAGCCAGGACAGAGAGTGGGGAAGTGCAGAAGAGGGAGGGGAAGGAAACAACAAATGCATGAGAAAAAAAAACTGCCCCAGAGCAAGGAGAGAAAACCAGAGGAACCCAGGCCAGCATCTCCACCCACTAGCTGGGGAGGTGCTGCAGGCATGGCTGGGAGGGCAGCAGCTCAAGGTCAGGGAGATGTCACCCACCAGGGCCTTGCAAGCCAGCCAGGGCTTCCCAGAGGGATCATGGCAGTCCCCTGGGCATAGAGCTCTGCCTGAGGCCCTTATTGAGGTCAGGAGAACATCAACCCTTGCTCTGCATGGAGCAGGAGGGCCAAGGGGCACCGAGCGGAACCCAGCAGGTTCCATCAGGAGCAACTTGTTTGGTGTGAGGGTGCCGGAGGCCTGGAGCAGGCTGCCCAGAGAGCTTGTGGAGTCTTCTTCTGTGGAGAACTTCCAACCCTTCCTGGCCATTGTGATCCTGGGCAAGCTGCTGTGAGTGCCCCTGGTGGAGCAGGGGGGGTTGGACTGGATGAGCTCCAGAGGTCCCTTCCCACCTCACCAGGCTGGGATCTGGGTCATGTCACATTTCCTCACAGGGGACCATAGCTGGAAAGTGCTGCTGCGGTCCCCATCAGCAGGGTCAGGTGAAGCCCAGGCTGTTTGAGCTCCAGGCTAGGCTGGCCTGGCCAGCCAAGAGGGACCCATGGTCATCCCCTGAGAATGGTGGACACCTCCAAGAATGGTGTCCCACCTGTGTCATGGTGACCAGCTGCACTGGAGGAGTGATGCAGAAGAGCAAGAGGACTTCTAACCACACTTTGAACTTCCCTCTCCAAGCTTCTCCACACCAGAGGGGCTTGGCCCCCAGCTGTGGATTGTCTTGGCCAGTTCTGCAGATGGTGCTGCACTGGACCATGAGTCCTTCAACCACGAGCCTTCTCCTGCCTGTGGTCCAGCATGGAACAGGGAGGACCAGGAGCAAACTCAGGATCAGAAAACACCAGTGAGGTCCTGCTAGGGTCAGAGAGTTATGGACCCAAGAGCTGCTCAGGCCTCAACTGACCTCACGTGGGTGCAAGCCTGGTCTGTGCTCCTCTGAGCTTTAAGTTTGTGCTCTGAGCTTGGAGTTGTCCTCCTCTGATCCCTTCCTTGTAGGAAAAGGGAATTGCGGGCTACAATCCCATGGAGGCCTCCAGCCTCCTCATGCATTGCCCTGGGACTCTCCAAACCGAGCTCATCCTGGAGACCATGCCCAACCCTGGCAGTTGCCTACAAGAGTTCTCTTCTCCAGTGACTTCCACCTTTGGCCTACTAAAGCTCCAGGAACAACCCTCAGAGCCCTTCTCCTGAGCTTGGGTGACCATGGTGGGACCTTCATGAAGCAATGAGTTGACCTCTCCAGGCTTTAACTCCTCCTTCCTTTGGGCCACCCTGACACTGGCAGCATTCAGTGGGACCCAGAGCTCCTCTGGCCAAGCCCTCCCTGCTCTTCTCAAGTGTGGCTCTGGACAGGAGGCAGGTGCTGGGTTGCTCTGCTGAGCAGAGGGGATGAGGTGATGACCATGGTTAGTAGATGTCAGTGACCAGATGAGGTAAAGCCAGCTGTGACATGAACACATGCTCAGACCTGCTGCCCACAATGCCCCTGGCTCCTTGTAGACAACCAGCATCAAGGTCAAAGCCAGACCCTCCCTGAGCACCAGTGCAGGAGGTGTGGAGCTGCTGCTGGCTCAGTGGTACCCTGGTGGAGGGGAGAATCTCCAGGCCACAGGTCCTCCCTCAACCCCCCCCATCCCTCCACCCAGATCCTCACAGCAGCCCCCAGAAACTCTTTCAAACACCCAACCTCCTTGAGCTGACCTCCAACCTCCTGACCTCCAACCTCCTGACCTCCAACCTCGTGACCTCCAACCTGCTGACCTCCAACCTGCTGACCTCCAACCTCCTGACCTCCAACCTCCTGACCTCCAGCCTGCTGACCTCCAACTAGATGACCTCCAACCTCCTGACCTCCAACCTCCTGACCTCCAACCTGCTGGTCTCCTGCCCCCTTGCTGGCTGCAGAGCTATGTCTATGTAGAAGAGCTGCTGAAGTGGGCCAGGCTCATCTTCACTCTGACATCCCAATGGTGAAGGCTGGGAGAGTTCCATGGCAACCAGGAAAGAGGAGAACTGCCAGCAGCTGCTCTGAGCTGCCAGCAGCTGGTGTGGCAGGCCCTGTTGTCACCCAGGGGCCCCACTGCAGAACATCTCCATGAGCCTCCTCCCCAGGTGGCCATGGAGTGAGGGATGTTGTCACCTATGGAGATGCTTTAAGCATCTTCAGGCCCAGCTGGGCCAGGACAGCTTGATGGAGCCCTGCCAAGCCTCCATCATGGGACTACAGGTCCACCTTCAAGGCTGCACCCAGCAAGAGGTGGGGGGCTTAGGGTGCTTGTGGGCCAGCACTGGCTGGGACCTGCAGGCTCTGTGGTCCTTGGTGGCACTGGGCTCATGGTTGGCCCTGATGATCTCAAAAGTCTCTTCAAACCAAGACAAACTCTGTGACCAGCAGCCTCTGTTTGGGGACATCCTGCTTGATGTCACTGATGGATGCTGCTCCCACCTGCTGAGGGCCTTCAGCCTCCTGCACAACCCACCCAGGGCTCTGCTGCTGAGCTGAAAGGTCACCTCCTGTCCAAACCTCACTGCAGGTCTGGTCACCTCCTCTCCAAATCTCAGCTCCTCACATCCCCCAAACCCCTTCCAGATCTCAAGTAGGCCTCAACCAACCCCCATCTCCAGCTTCCCACCATCAACCAAGCCCATGAAGGAAGCTCAGCTGTGCTTTGGGCAGAAGCTGAGGCCCCACGGGCAGCCCCAAGAAGCCTACAAGGAAGCAGGGGGTTGTGTCTGCAGCGGTTGGAAGCTTGCACCAGGGATGCTAACACCAGTGGGTGATGAGTTGAGAGACAAAGAGGTGGCTTTACCCTAGGAGCTAAATGTCTAAGGGACCTGGACCTGATTTTTCTTCTCTCCCTCTTTCAGATCTGTAGAAATACAAAGCAGGTGGTGGTGGTGGTGGGTTTCCAGAGCAGCAACCTGGGTGGCAGCTACACTTCTGCTTCCCACCAGACGTGGCCAGGCTGTGGCTTGGGAGACAAAGAAGAGCAGCAAACAGAAGAAGACACAAAGAGCCCTGCTGGAGGCCCCCAAAACACTCTTGGACACCATGAGCAGCTTCTGGCTGGGGACCACCACAAGCTGGCACTGGGGAGGGGAGGGGGGAAGGTTATGATTGGCCACCAGCCCAGGAGCAGAGGTGGTGGAGATCTGACAGTGACCAGGAGGGGTGGTGAGGGATCAGACAAGGGGACACGCATGAAGCCACCTCAGCACAGGGGTTGATGCTGCAGCATGGGAGGACTTGAGTCTCCTGCAAGCCCAGGGGGGGATGGGGGTCTTGGGGTGGTCTCCATTCTGCTCTGCCTCCCTGGTGTCTAATGAGGAACAAACACCTCCTGTTCCTCAGCATCAACTTTATTGAGGCAACCAGGTCCCACCCAACATCTCCTGCTCAGTGGAGTGGCCACTTGGCATCTGCTGCAGCAGGAGCTCTGTCTAGGGGTGGCCAGGACCTTCAAGGTGCCAAGGTGTTTGGTGACTCTCCTGCAGCTCAGCTGGGACATTGGATCTTCAAGGATCCTCATCCATGTTATGTCTGAGCTGCTGGTGGCCTCAGGTGGGCCTCCAGAGCAACGCTTGGGGTTGCTCCTGGTGTAGCAGAGTCCACATGTTCCCACCTCGAGGGTGGGACAGTAGGGATGGAAACTGTCCTCTGCTCTGCCACTGTCACCCTTGCTGCTCACAATGGGAACACGTTTGGGAGAAGAACCTTCATGGGACAGCACAGCAGAACTTCACTCAGCCCTGGCCCATCACAGAGGCCCTAACGAGCGGAGAGGACCAGAAGGTAACATCTCTTGGTGGTTTTAACTCTGACCTCAGCATTTCTTGGGCTCTTTCACAGTCCTTCTTGTCAAATGTTCTCCTGGGAAAGGCCAGCATGGAAGGAGACACAGCCAGAGTTAGAGCGGTGGAGAGAGGGCTTGGGGCTTCTGCTCTTGGACTCCCCAGGCAGGACCTTCACAGACTTCTGCATGAGAAACCCACCAGGGCCTGCACTACAGGGCAAGAAATCACCTGCTCCACAGCCACCATGGGCAAGGAGAAGTCAGGAGAAGTCCCCTGCTCTTCCATGGAACTGTTGTGAATCCAGAGTTAAGGTTATGAAGAAACCCCAACACTGCCACCTGACACCAAGGTGCTCCTTGGATGGATGTGGCCAACTTGAGGACAGCCCCTGCAAGGGACACCTCATTGTCCTCAAGCTCTGAGAGCTCCAGCTCACCTCTGGCTCTTGCTAGGAGCTCCAGTTTGGCTAAAGACCCTTTCAGGTCATGGCCCTTTGGTAATCCCAGCACCATGGAGAGCTTCAGATGGACTCTACCTGCCTGCCCTGGGCTCCCCAAGATGCTTGGCCAAAGGCTGTAGAACCCTTCAGGAGGTACTCAAGGACCAAGGAAGGTTGCTCAAAGCTCAACGTGGCCTGTGGGAAGTGGAACTAGATGAACTTTGAGGGCCCTTCCAACCCAGCCAACCCAGCCAACCCAATCTATGGATCTATGATGACCATCTGGCATCAAGCATGGTCCCACCTTGCTCCTCCTCAGCATGGCTGAGGTTAGGGGGCTGCTGGGGGAGGTTCAGGCAACACTGTTGCCCCCAGGAGAAGTCCAGAGCTTGGGACATGTGTCCCGGCACGGGTGGTCTGAGCACACTCAACGGCTCTCCAGATTATCTTCTGAATTCACAGCAGTTTGGTGGAAGAGGCCTCGTCCCCACCCAAGGGCTGGCAGCATTGAACCTGGCTGCTGGAAGCAACTCAAGGTTTTGACCCCAACCAGGAGCATAAAACCTTCAGAGATGGCTTCCAGAAGTGGGCTGAGAACTTTGGACTCCACAGGACAGCAGCAAGTGCCAGACACTGGGTGGGTCAGGAGAGGATGGACAGGACCTTCCTGGTGCAGGGAGACAAGGTAGGGGGGCTCTGGAGAACTTATGAGCAGCACCTGAGGGACCTGAGGGTGTTCAGCCTCGAGAAAAGGAGGCTGAGGGGACACCTTCTGGTTCTCTACAGCTCCCTGAAAGAAGGCTGCACCAGGTGGGCATCAAGGTCTTCTCCCAAGTGATGGGACAAAGGGAAATGGCCTCAGGTTGCCCAAGCGAAAGTTCATGCTGGCCATGAGGAACAATTTCTGCCCCTTGAGTGCTGTCCAAGCCTGGCCCAGGCTATCCAGGGCAGTGATGGAGTCCCCATCCTTGAAGGAGTTTCAAAGCCATGGAGATGTGGCGCTGAGGGCCATGGTTTGGTGGTGCCCTGGCAGTGCTAAGGGTTGGACTCCATGAGCATCAAGGTCTCTCCCAACCCATTCAATGATTCTGCAGGAGGTGACAGGCAGCAGCACCATGTCACAGCTTGGGTCTGGTTGCTCCTGGGAAGAATGGGATGAGGGGACCACACCACTGCTGGAGGCACAGATGTCAAAGGGAGGACAGGAAGGGGCTAAAGAGAGGCAGAGGACGGAAAAGATCTTCTTGAGATGGAGAAGCCTGCACATCTCTGTGAGGAGACTGCATGAGGGCCTGGGTGGACATGGGAGGGGAGAGGACAGGCAGCAAAGGGCCAGTGCCTGGCTGGGGAAGCTGAGGGGATGCCATGCCTGGGTGACTCTACAAGCTGGCCAGGGTCTCTTGTGTCACTGAGGACACACATGGTCAGCACTCTTTGGGAGCATGGGGCATGAGGTGGCTCAGTGCAGGAGGTCCCCAACATCCAGCACAGGTTCCCACAGCTCCCAGCTGAAGGAGGTGGCACCATGTGTGGCACTCAGATCCCCAGGGAACGGCCAGAATGCCCACTTGGGGCTAAGCCCAGCCAGGGAACTGTGGTTGGAACCTCATGTTTGGTGCCTCCCAAGAAGTGGATCACCAGTGGCTGCCAACACAGACACCAGCAGACATGGGCCAAGGGAAGGATGGAGCTACCTGAACACTACCTAGGGGGATGGCAGGAGACGATATCTCATCCCTCATGCTACAGCTTGGATTGTCACCAGGGGTGCTAGCACCACATGGCCTTGGAACCCACCACCGTGGTGAGCTGGTTGAAAAAAAACCTCTCCAGAAGAAGCACTCCTTGACTCAGAGCTCCCAGCTGACCCAGCAACCACCATCTGGTGATGCTGGTGGGAACTGCTGTTGTGGGAGGTGGTGTGGAGATGGGTCCTCAAAGGGCAGAGTGAAGCTGGAGACGTTAGGTCAGCTCCTGCTGGAGCTCCACATCGCAAAGCCTCCAGGGCTTCACCTCGGGCTCTACTGTGGAGGTTTTGGGTCAGGTTCAGTTTGGTGGGGTCTGGGGTGAGGGCCTGAGGCAGAGGAGCTGCTGCTACCAGGGGGACAGCAGCTCAGAACAGAGCCTGGGTGTTGGTGAGTTGCCTGGCACGGAGGACACAGAGAGGTCCACACTGTCCAGGGAGCACCGTGGTCACAGCTGCAGGCTGGGAGAGGGAATTGGCATCTCCTGGGTGCCCTGAGGGATGAGGGAACCCAAGGAGGGCTTCATAAGAGGAAGAGGCTCCTGCTTGGCCTAGGGTCCCTTAGCTGGGACCTGTTGGATCTCCTGGCTGGCTGAGCTCCACGCTGGGCTGTGCATGGAGGAGAACAAGGGCTGAGAAGATCCACCACACCTGGGTGCTGTGTAGATACTTCTGAGCCACCATCCCACAGGCTTGGAGACCTGTGAGACCCAGCACCATGCTCAATCCAGCACCATGCTCAGCACCCCCTGACCTCTGCACTCCCACCCCCCCCCCCAGAACATCTCCCTGTGGGCCACCAGAGCTTGATCATCCAGGAAGGGCCCCAACTGGACAAGCACCATGGGGTGCTGGCTGTGACCCTCTCTAGGGGCTGTCCCAGCCCACCTTGGTGGCATCTGCTCAGCCGTGGCTGAGACATTGCTCTAACACCTGGAGGTCCTCTGGGATGGAAAGCACTGGAGAAACACAGACCCTGCTGGAGTGTCCAGGAGGAGACACTGAAGAGAGGAAACCAATGAGCAGAGATATAGCAGCTTCACAACAGCATCAAGACAGGAGGAACATCAACAACAGGGGGAAGGTTTGAAGTGGGGGTGGGGGGTGCAAAAGCAATAGTGCAAGGTCACCAGGCATGTGGTGGGGAGAGAGAGAAAGAGAGAGAGAGAGAGAGAGAGAGAGAGAGAGAGAGAGAGAGAGAGAGAGAGAGAGAGAGAGAGAGCGAGAGAGGAGCCACGGCCGAGGTCACACCAGCTTCTGGAAAGCATCTCAGCACTGTCTACTCCCCGAGAGAGAATTCCTGCCCCTCACAACACTCCTGGCTGGCTCAACCTTCTTCGTTCCCCACCCCACCCCACCCCAGCCCCCCGGCGCTCATCCTCTTACCGTGCGGCGACCACCGGCGACTTCTTCCCGGGGTCCAGGGTGGAGCCTGCGGGTTCCTCGCCCAGCGAGCGGCTGTCCTTGTTGAGCTGCTGGAGCCGGGAGCTCAGCTCACTGATCACAGTTGGCTTGTCGTCGTCAGCCCCATGGACTGGCCTGCTGCTGCTGCTCTCCATGGGGTCCCCCCACAGCTTGGACCTTCTCTGAAAGAGGTAGCGTGGCCGGCCGATGCTGGCGGACGCCAACGTGGCCGCGTGTTGCTGGGAGATGAGCTCGCTGTCCGAAGACTGCTTCAAAAGTGGGTCCCTGAAAGTAACTGGCCCCTTGCTGAGCTGGGACTTGAGTTTGGGCTTTGGAGGCACTGGTGGCTTCTCGAGTATAAAAGTTTGTCCATCCGCAAAGGAAGTGTAGGTGTCGGTGGGCTCCCCGCTCTCCGAGGACAGGGTCGACATGCTGGAGACTGTCGAGATGGTGCTTGTGGTCTCCAGGTGGTGGTCGCTCGAGCTCCTGGTGTCCACCTCTTCCACGCCCGAATCCGCGGCAGACTCGGGGCCGACGGGGGCTTCAGAAGGCTTCCCTGAGGGTGTTGTTGCTGCTGGGGGCGTCGCTGTTCCGCCAGTGGGAGAAGGTGCTCCTGCCGCTGGCATGGGTGGCACACCGGGCGGTGCCAGCTGGCTCACTGGGGTGCCCGGGGCGGTCACCAGCACCCCGTTAGCGAACTCATCTGGCGGAGGCACCAGCCCTATTTTGGCCAGCTCCTCCCTGGTCTCCTCGTCGCTCGAAGACAGCTGGGCGGGTGGAAGGGTCACTGTGTAGGGTTCCACCTCTTCCTCTGAGCTCCCTTGGCCCAAGGTCTTGTCTGAGGCCGGGCTGACCGGGGGCTTCCCCGCAGGGCTGGGCTGGGGCTCTGCTGGGGCTGCCTGGGCCGGCTCCAGGTGACCTTCGGGGACCGTGAGCTTCTCCTCTTTGATCTCCAGGCCCATCTCATCTTGGCCGTTGCTTGTGGCGTGAACCATGATGAGGCCAGCGGTCTTCTGCTGCGAGGTGTCCACGATGCTGATGATCATGGACTTCTTGTCCTCCTGCTTCTTCTCCTCCTTGCCGGTCGCCTCCACACGGGCCTCAGTGTCCTTCCTCAAGGTGGACGGGGTTCCCCAGGGGCTCTTGGATGGGGCCAAAGGCCCCGAGTCTGTCCCAATGATGACACCTTTGCCTCCAGGAGAGTAGGCAGGAGACACCAAGGCCTCCAGCTCGACCCGCTCCGGCTCTTTGGTTTGGATGTCCACGAAGAGGGGCGCGGCGCGGTCTGAGTCAGGGCTGTGGATGGGGGTGGGCGAGCGGGACGGGACCTGGCTGGACAGGGCCCGTTCCCTTGCGGCCAGCGCAAGTGCCAGGGGCGAGTTGGGGTCCAGGGGCTTCCCCGTCAGCGGGTGGATGAAGGTGGAGGAGGAGGAGGAGCCGCTGATCAATGGCTTTAAAGCTGAGACAGGGGAAGGCAGGAGAACATCTCGGCTGCCCAGCAGGCGCTCGTCGATGGACCTGGACTGCTGCAGGGAGGGCATCTCGCTGCTCGGGGGGGTGCCCTCGATGGCCCCCACCGAGAGGAAGACGGTGGATTTGCGCCGCTCGTCCAGGCGCCGGTCACGGTCCTTCATCACCCCGGCGATGGCGGTGAAGGGGATGCCGGCAGCCTCCACCGGGGCCACGCCAGCGTGGTGCTGATACTCCATGGCCCCGCCAGTGCCCAGGCGGTGCCCGCGGCGGGTGGGAGAAGGCTCCCTGGAGAAACCTCCCGTGATGGCCAGGGCCGCCCGCTCCTGAGCGTCCTCCACCTGCAGCTGCTTCACCAGGGGACTCTTCTTCCTCTGGGGCTTGGTGGGGGCGAAGAGGCTGACGTTGAACTGCCCCATGTTGGCGTAGGGGTTGTCGATCATCCGCCCCTTCCTCTTCAGCTTCTCCGGAGGCGTCGCTGAGGGGCCTGGCCGCGGGATCTCCGTGGGCTCCACAGGGAGGTGAGAGGAATCCTGGAGGATTATCATGGAACGAGCCCTCTTCTGCCTCTCAGGGTAAGGGATGGAGCTCCTGGCTTGGTCGTATATCTCTGCCGCCGAGATGACCTGGGGGAGGCCGTGGAGCTTGGCCTCCAGGCTGGGTTTGAAGCTGGAGCGGATGGTGTCATAGGCCCTGCCCGGCGGAGGGGGAGGCGAGAAGGAGGGGGGGGGCCCAGTGTCGAAGTAGTACGGAGAAGGAGGGGGCGGTGGGGCTGTCTGGGGCGGTGGGGGGATCCCGTGGCCTTCCCGCACCGTGTCTTGCATGGATGTGCTGCGGGGAAACTTCCCATCCAGCAGGGAAGCAGCCAGCTTCTCGTCTTCACCTGGGCCACAAGAGGAGAGGCAGGGTCAGGAAGAAGGTCTCCAGAGAACCCACACATCATCATGGAATGGTCTGGGTTGGAAGCGACCTCCAAAGCTCTTCCAGACCAACCCCCTGCAATTAGCCTCACCTTGAACATCTCCAGGGATGGAGCCTCAACCACCTCCCTGGGCAACCTGCTGCAGTGCTCCAGCACCCTCGTGGTGCAGAACTTGATCCTAACAACCGATCTAGATCTCCTCAGACTGGGGTCTGGGCCATCCCTTTCCTGCCCTCACCCCACCTTCTTCCTCAGGTGGCTTCCTACTTCATCTTTGATTTGCTTGCTGCAAGTGGTAGCTTTCAGAGGGGTGGACACAGACTGTTCCTGAGGTCTCACCATGGTGTCACAGCCCTCAGACAGTCATGCCCCACACCCCACCCAGGCTGGATGCTCTCCAGACCTCTCGCTCCACCCAAGCTTCCAACACCCAACTGCCAAGGTGCCAGCCAGCCAGCCCAGTGCCACCAGGCTGTGCAGCTCACACCCTACAGTGTCACCTCCAGTCAGCAGTTTCTTGTCTCCTGTCACATCTCCACCTGCAGGCTCCAGAGAAACCTTGAGTGGGGGTTTCTAAGGGTGAGAGGCATTCTGCCCCTCTGTTCCACCCTGATGAGGCTATCCCCCTGCAGTGCTGGGGCCAGCTCTGGAGTCCTCAGTGCAGGAGACAGGTGGAGCTGGTGGAGTGGGGCCAGAGGAGGCCACAGCAATGCTGGGAGGACTGCTTTGGGTTGAAGGAACTTTTCAAGCTCATCAGTCCAACCCCCTGCAGCCAGCAGGGACATCCCCAACCACAGCAGGTTGCTCACAGCCCCACACTACCTCACCTGGGATGGTGCCAGCCATGGGACAGCTCCCACCTCTCTGGGCAGCCTGGGTTGCCACCCTCAGGGGCAAACATTTCTCCTTTCTTTCCACTCTGAAGCTCCCTCTGAGTCCCAAACCAACACCCCTGCTCCTGCCACAACAGGCCCTGCTCAAAACTCTGTCCCCAGCTTTCCTTAAGCCCTGAAAGGCCACCAGAAGGTCTCCTTGGAGCCTTCTCTTCTCCAGGCTGAACAACCCCAATTGTCCCACCTGGCCTCACAGCAGAGGCCTTCCAGCATTGCTGTGGCCTCCTCTGGCCCTGCTCTACCAGGTCCCTGTCTGTGCTGAGGACTCCAGAGCTGCCCCAGCACAGCAAGGGAGGTGTCAGCAGAGGGGAGGAGTCCCCTCCCTCCACCTGCTGCCCACGCTGCTGGGGACCAGCCCAGGACAGGGCTGGCTCTGGGCTAGGAGGACACATGGCTGGCTCATGGCCACCCTTTCTCATCTGCATGCTGGTGGACATCACAAAGCCAACAGCAGAGCTGCAGGTGATCACCATCAAGCTAAAGAGCCAAAGTTTCCTCCAGCCTCCTCCACCACCCTGCCCCTCCTCACCAGGCTCCATGATGCTCACCTGGTCCTTGCCACATCTCCTCCCCCTCCAGACGCCACCCAGCTGCTCCCAAAGTCCCAACATACTGTTGGGAGAAAGTTGGAGATGGCAGAAAGCCACCATGGTGCTGTGCCTACTCCTCAGGCTCTAAAGCTGCTTCTGGGCTGTCCAGCAGCAGCCCCAGCAGTTGGCAGCTGTCCTCCTGGCATGATGTCACTAGTGTCACCAGCGCAGATGCAGAACTGGTGGTGGGAACAAGGAGTGTTGTTTTTTTTTTTTGCTAGAGCAGGATCTTCTCTTCTCCACAGGCTGCCCAACCTCGATCTGGGCTATTTTGGGGAGTTTTCACAAGCAAAGCAGCAGGAGCTGGAAGCACAGAAGAAGCTCAAAGAGGGACAGACAAAGTCATGGAGGCCAGAACCCTCTGAGCTGAGGACAGCAGCGACAGCAACATCATCTCCTTGGCCTCTTCTCACCCTTCCCTGGGCAGCTGCTGAAGAGCAGCATTCAAGAGGAGCTCCTGCACCAGCTGGAGCCATGGTGTACTGCAGAGAAGCCATTGGCACCTTCCCAGCACCCTGGAGATCCCAAAGCCCTCAAACCTTTCTGCTGAGTTCTGCTTCCCACCTGGGAAGGGCCAGGAGCTGCAGCAAGGATATTTCTGTCACCATGACTACTACAGAAGATGGAGCAGAACCATGAGCTTGTGCCAGGGCTGTGCTGACCACCCTGCAGATGGACACTGAGCTTTTTCAGGAGATACAACTGGAGAGCTTCATCCTTCTCAGACCTCCTGGTCTGCAGAGAATAGACTGGCATGGTGGCTGCGAGGTCAGTGGAGACATCAGCTTCAAGATCAGGTTGGTTTGGGCTCCGAGCAACCTGCTCCAGTTGGGGATGTCCTTGCTGACTTGCAGGGGGTTGGACTGGACAAACTTGGAAGGTCCCTTCCAAGCTGAACCAATCTATGAGTCTGTGATGAAGAGCAGCCCACTGAGTAGATCAGATCACAACTGGAAGCTTGGAGGAAGGACCACAAAGCCAACACATCAAGGGAGAGGACAAGGTGGGAAATGTCCCATCCCTGGAACCATTCCAAGATGAGGTTGGTTGGGGTTCTGAGCAACCTGCTCTAGTTGGGGATGTCCCTGCTGCCTGCAGGGAAGTTGGATTGGATGACATTGGAAGGTCCCAACAACCCAAACCACTCCATCACTCCAAGACTTTGCAAGCATTAAGAGCAAAATCTTTGCAGTTAGAGACACTTGGCCAACCTAGACCTCTTCAAGGCCTGGCTCTTAGGCTTTGGGTGATTTTCCACAGCTGCCACTGCAGTTCCTCATTTACTTGTCCCTGCTCCCCCCACCTTCTCTTCAATCACCATCCCTCTACTCTGCCCTGGTGAGACCACAGCTGCAATCCTGTGTCCAGTTTGGGGCTCCCCAGTTGAAGAGAGACAGAGACCTGCTGGAGAGAGTCCAAGGGAGGGTTATGAGGATGCTGAAGGGACTGGAGCACTGCCCTATGAGGAGAGGCTGAGAGCCCTGGGGCTGTTTGATCTGGAGAGGAGAAGACTGAGAGGAAATTTAAGCAACGTTTATCAATATCTGAGGGCTGGGGGTCAAGAGGGAGGGGACAGGCTCTGCTCACTTGCACCCTGGGATAGGCCAAGGGGCAATGGATAGAAACTGCAGCACAGGAGGTTCCACCTCAACATGAGGAGGAACTTCTTCACTGGGAG